>NW_028328298.1:0-186000 GCF_048544385.1 Mastigoproctus giganteus | reverse complement strand
GGCACCTGTACGTGGTGAGGGGACCTCCCAGTGACGCTGCTGGACTTCCAGACTAGCATCACTGGGATCCAACGCCCACAGCCTAGGTTCCGGGCTTACATCAATGGAATCCGGCGTGTTTGCCGTGCGCTGCGACCCGTGGAAATTCGGAAAGGGGGATCCTGGTGGTTGAGGGGCCCAGCTTCAATACACCACTTTGGCCCCTGCTTCGACAAGACGGGTGGTCCTGGAAGGCCCGGCTAGGATCAATCGGCTAGTAGGTTCGCCTGCGAGGGTCAACCGTGTCAATGCCACGCCCCTACCCTCATGGTCCGAGGGACAGGATTCAGGCTGGCGGCGGTGCGGGTATAGTGTCTGGGTAGCCCTGGCGTCCCACTCCCGAGCGCATTTATTGCATGCCGGGTAGTGGGCGTCCCTTTGGGCTCCGTGGTGGGTGGGGAGCCCGGGCACTGAACAACTAAATAACCTTCATGAATCCTGAGAAACTTACTTCTTCAGGGGCCCCAACCCGGTCCCTATCTGAAAATATAGACGGAGAGGCAGATATTATTGCAACAAAGAGGCAGCGAACTGAAACATCAACATCAGGGCCTGTCCCAAGATTCCTAATTATTCATTCCACCAGTGAAAAACCGATTGGTAAAATGTCGCCCTTTTTTATTCAAAAAGGGTTAGATGGGTTAGTAGGTTCTCCCAAATCAGTTAAGAGGCTCCGTTCTGGAGACCTCTTAATTGAAACGAAAAATGACAGGCAATCCGAACATCTACTCCGAGTAACATCAATCGGAGGAATCCCTGTAACAGTGACACCACACAGAACACTCAATTCATCGAGAGGTGTCATTTCGGAGTGGGACCTTCTTGACGTAACCGAGGAGGAAATCTGCTCCGAATTAAAACCCCAGGGAGTTATTGCCGTCAAGAGAATTACTGCGCGAAGGGATGGAAAAATAGTTAAAACCAGGAGCGTTATCCTGACTTTCAACTCTCCTAAACCTCCTGACGAAATAAAAGCTGGATACATCAACTGTTCAGTGCGTCCATACGTTCCGAATCCTTTGCGGTGCTTTAAATGCCAGAAGTATGGACATTCTCAAATGGCCTGCCGTGGAGTCCTTGCATGCGCTCGATGCGGTGCAAAGGACCACGAAACAACAGCATGTTCAGCCGCAAAACCCACCTGTATTAACTGTGAAGGCGAACACCCGGCCTATTCACGAGCATGCCAGAGGTGGAAAGAAGAAAAAGAAATTCAACGGCTGAAGGCAGAGCTAAATATATCATACCAGGAGGCAAGGAAATCGGTCAAACCCCTGAATATCAACAGACCTACCTACGCCCAGAAGGTAGCAGGGAGATGTTCCGTCGGAACTCAGACGGACATGACCATTCCTCCAAAGGAGTCTTTCACTCCCATCGCACGGTATTTATTAAGTTCACAAAAACCTGCACAAAAGGACCAGTCAGCTGCCACTCCTATATCGGTACCTCCTAATGCTCCACAAATTACAAAAGTAGATACGAAAGAAAAGAATAAGAAAGGGGAAGTCCCCCCTAGTTCCCAAGAAAAGATGGATGTAGAGCAGAAGGAGGTACCCGATGATTCAGTCTTGGAACTCTTTGCGGAGGAGGAAATGGACACGGGACAGCGTCCTTTCTTCCCCAAAAAAGATAAATCCAAGACTGATAAAAGTAAGCCCTCAGCACCTCGGAAGCCGCCTGATGGACCCACCAAGCCAAAATAATGGCTAAATTCCTACAATGGAATTGTCGTGGATTCCGGCGAAATATTGATGACATCAAGGCCCTCCTGCAAAAGCACGAGCCAGTTTGCTTTTGCTTGCAGGAAACATATCTAAAGGCAAATGATGATCCCACCATGCACAACATCACAGTTTTTCGAAAGGATAGAATTGCGGATGGCTCTGTACATGGGGGAGTGGCTATCCTTGTGGGTAACCAGACCCCAGTGCAGCCCTTGCTAATTACAACCAGCATAGAGGCTGTCGCAATTCGCCTTTCAGTGGGATTTTTATTAACTGTGTGCTCTATCTATTTGCCACCTGGGACTGACATCTCCCAGGCAGACCTTGATGATCTTCTAACGCAGTTGCCTCCCCCTTTCTTACTTCTCGGGGATATGAATGGACATAACACCCTGTGGGGTAGTGCTAACATCAACGGAAGGGGACGAGTCATAGAGCGAATGCTCAATGACAATGACCTTTCCCTTCTAAATACTGGAACAAACACCTTCTTCCACATGCCTACCCGTACTTTTTCTGCCATTGATCTCTCTATCTGCTCCCCTTCTCTACTCCCTTCACTCACTTGGGAAGTGGAGGAGAATCCGTACGGAAGCGATCACTTCCCTGTGATAACCTTGTTACACAGTGGGAGACCATGCCTTCCCTTCAGGTTACCACGGTGGAAGATTGATCAGGCTGACTGGACTGCCTTCCAACATCAGGCAAATTTTGATCTTAGCACAGTCAGTCAAGAGCCGATCAATGATGCAGTCAAGTACATCACAGAAAATATTGTCCAAGCAGCTGCGAATGCTGTTCCAAAAACATCTGCCCGGTTTCCACCATTTCCTAAACCTTGGTGGAATTCACAATGCACAGCGGCAAAAAAGGCTCAAAACAAAGCGTGGGGGATATTCCGCCGGTATCCCACCACGACCAACCTTGTCATCTTTAAACGTGCACGAGCCAAAGCACGATATATCCGCCGTCAGAGTCAAAAGGAATCGTGGATCCGTTTTACATCATCTATTAACCAGTCTACCAACTCTAAGGTAGTCTGGGATAAAATCCGGAAAATGAAGGGGAAATATACATCCCACCCTTCTTCAATCCTAGATTATAATGGATGCGCTATTGCAGATCCAACTGCAATAGCCAATGCTCTTGGGGAAACATTCTCTAACATCTCCGCAACATCCTCGTACTCCCCAGAGTTCCTGGTCCTGAAACATAAATTGGAAAAACAAGCACTTAATTTTAAGACCAAAGGCCTCTATCCCTACAACGGGGCGTTCACTATAGAGGAACTGAAAAGAGCCCTCACTCTTTCCAAAGCAAGTGCTGTTGGACCAGATGGCATCCATTATGAAATGATTAAATATCTTTCACCAAAATCTATGGATTGTCTGCTCCTTCTATATAACAGAATCTTTACTGAAGGGCAGTTTCCGGATTCCTGGCGAAAGGCAATCGTTCTTGCCTTCCCTAAGCCAGGAAAGGATCCAAAGGTCACCACCAACTATCGTCCTATTGCTCTGACTAGCTGTCTGTGCAAAATCCTGGAGAGAATGGTCAATTCTCGTTTAATATGGTATTTAGAATCAAATGACCTTCTCTCTAGTATCCAGTGCGGCTTCCGAAGGAACCGGTCCACTTTGGACCATCTTATTAGAATGGAAGCATCCATCCGGGATGCTTTCCTAAAACGCGAACACTTGGTGTCGGTGTTCTTTGACATGGAGAAAGCGTATGACACAACTTGGAGATTTGGCATCTTAAAAGATCTGCATCGCCTTGGTCTTAGGGGGCAACTCCCCATTTTTATTCAAAACTTTTTAGCCAATCGATCGTTCCAAGTTCGTGTGGGATCCTCACTCTCTCGCTCCTTTAGCCAAGACGAGGGAGTACCACAAGGATCAGTATTAAGTGTCACGCTTTTTGCCATAAAAATAAATTCCATCACAGAACAACTTCCTCCAACTGTAAACAGTGCCCTCTATGTTGATGACTTTAGCATTTTTTGCCAGTCGTGCAACATGAGGGTTATTGAAAGACAACTGCAGAAAGCCATTGATAATCTGAATTCCTGGGCACTTGCTAATGGCTTCAGGTTCTCGCCGCAGAAGACCGTTTGCGTACACTTTTGTCGCAAGCGTAATCTTCATCCTGAACCTGAATTAAGGCTCGGACAAAATGCTATTCCAGTAGCAGCGAACACAAAATTCTTGGGACTCATATTCGATAAAAAATTGACCTTTTTGGATCACATTCGCCAACTCCGCACAAAGTGCACAAAAGCCCTTAATATACTCCGCTCGCTGTCCTCCTTATCCTGGGGTGCAGACCGATGCACCCTTTTACGGCTTTACCGTGAACTTGTGCGATCCAAATTAGATTATGGGTCCCAAGTATATTCTTCAGCTAGAGATAGTGTCCTCCGATGGCTGGACCCTGTCCACCATCAGGCTATCCGTATCGCTACTGGAGCTTTTCGAACATCTCCTGTCCTGAGTCTATACGTCGAAGCAAACGAACCACCGTTATCGTTTCGACGTAAGCAGTTGTCTTTAAAGTACGCTTTAAAACTGAAATCCCTGCCAGACCATCCTACGTGGCCCTTCGTTTTTGAGCCACGATGGGAAAACTTGTACAATACCCGTAAGACTGCCAATCGTCCTTTTGGTATTCGTGTCCAAGAGCTACTCAACGAACTCAATATCAAGGTAGACAAGGTTGCCCAAACATCCAAGCAACCCTTTCCACCCTGGCATGCTCGTGTCCCGGCATGCGACTTGTAGTTTAGAAACTGGGGAAAATCGGACACTCCATCATGCGTCTACCTGCAGCTCCATTCAGCACACCGAACTGAATATTCCGACTTCGCGCCAGTCTACACAGACGGTTCGAAGTCAGAATCATATGTGGGATCTGCTGCTGTCTTCACAGACAGCACTATCTCAGAGCAGATTCCCTCTGAATGCAGCATATTTACTGCAGAGCTGCACGCTGTAGAGTTAGCCTTGGATCATATTAGTAAATGCCAATACCAACGGTTCATTTTATATTCCGACTCTCTTAGCATGTTACAGGCTGTAATATCTGTGAGGTATAATCCCCATCCAGTTCTGTCTAGCATTCAGCAGAAGATTCACGTTCTCCATGATCGTGAATATGACATCCGCTTCTGCTGGATTCCGAGCCACATTGGGATTAGGGGAAATGATTTGGCTGACGCCGCAGCCAAATCAGCAATTCCCAATAATAACCGATGCCTGTTAGTCCCTTATACAGACTACAGGCAAATAATACATCAAAACATACATTCCCAATGGCAGGACTCGTGGAATAGGCAGACTGCGAATAAATTATATTGTATAAAGCCTGTAATTGAACCGTGGCAGTCTTGTCTGCGCAGGAACCGTAAGGAGGAAGTTGTTCTAGCCCGTCTCCGCATCGGACACAGTCATCTTACACATTCTTTTCTGCTGAGGGCAGATGACTGTCCTATGTGCGAGCAATGCGACACCATTTTATCTATTAATCACATTTTAACCGTATGTCCACGTTTTAGACACGAACGTGATTTATACTTTACCGTTTTTAGTCATCTGGCTGAGCCTTATACACTCAGTCAGATTTTATCTGACAATGACCATGTGTCTGCTGTTTTTAGCTTTTTAAAATCAATAAACATTTTTACTGCCATATAAAATTTACATTTTATTGTTCTTTTCCATTGATTTATCTTTTACACATTTGTTATTATTTATTTTGACATGGTGACCTAACTAGTTAGGTCACTGAAAGTTTAAATTTTTATTAATGACATGGTCTTGGCGCATTATAGCCTTAGCAGCTAATGCGCCAATAAAACCAAACAAACAAACAATCTTACAAAACCAAATAATGGAACATATTATACAATGGAACTGTAGAGGTCTTCGCAGTAACTTAGATGATATATACGAATTAATTCATCACTATAAACCTCTTGCAATGTGCTTACAAGAAACTAATTTGACATCACTGGTCTCAGTCTCAATCAAAAATTACACTGTATTCAGGCAAGACAGGACTGTGTCTAATAACGCTCATGGCGGAGTAGCGATACTCGTGGATTCCACCATCCCCGCCAGACGTATTCCCTTACGAACATCCTTAGAAGCTGTTGCCACGCGTGTTGTTAGTGGTATTACTTTGACATTGGCTTCCATTTATCTTCCGCCCAATCATCAATATACTATTCAGGAACTTGAAGATCTTGTTATGCAGTTACCATCACCGTTTTGTTTACTAGGAGACTTTAATGCACATCACCCATTATGGGGTTCCCCCACCTCAGACAGACGGGGTAAGCTGATCGAAACGTTGATTGATAGGCAGAATTTATCATTACTGAATACTGGGTCTCCTACATATGTGCATCTCCCTACTGGCTCAATATCTGCTATAGATCTTTCCATATGTTCCCCAATCCTCTTTCCAAGTATAGATTGGATACCTCTGAATGATCCTTATAGTAGTGACCATTATCCATTAATCTGCAAAATTCAAACATCCTGTTCCTACCCAATAGAAAGTCCAATTAAATGGAAATTTTCAAAGGCTGATTGGGAAAAATACAGATCGCACATCTCATTTGACAACGATATCATTCAGTCCGGTTCCATCAATAGCGTTACTGAGCATATCACAAATCAAATGCTGGCGGCTGCATCCGTCGCAGTTCCTCAATATCAAGCAAGTAATAGACGAAAATTAAATTACTGGTGGAATGAAGATTGCAATAATGCAAAAAAAGAGAAAAACAAAGCATGGAATCTTTTCCGCAAAAATCCTACCACCCCCAATCTTATTAACTATAAACGGCTCAGAGCTAAAGCTCGCTACATCAGACGCAAAGCAAAAAAAGAAACTTGGATTAAATTCGCCTCATCAGTTAATAAAAATACCGATATCAGATTAATCTGGAGAAAAATAAAATGTTTAAACAATAAATTTCCTCCTCTATCCACCCCGCTACTAAACTGGAATGGACAAGAACTCTCTAATCCCACAGATATATCAAATGCACTGGGAATTGTATTTTCTCTGTTGTCTTCTTGTAATGCTTATGATCAATCATTCCAAAAACGTAAAACCGTTGCAGAGAGATCCAAACTGAATTACGCTGACAATTCGGCTTTATCGTATAATCAGCCATTTACCATGTTCGAGCTACAGCAAGCTCTTACCAACTCAAGAAACAGTGCTGCTGGCCCTGATGGGTTATATTATGTAATGCTCCGAAATCTGGATCAAAGATCACTGTTTTCGCTGCTCATATTTTATAATCGAATATTTTCTGAACATACCCTCCCCAGCTCCTGGAGTCATTCTTATGTAATACCGATTGCAAAACCCGGTAAAGATCATTCGGTTCCTCAAAATTACAGACCGATATCCCTCACCAGCTGTCTCAGCAAAACTCTTGAGAAAATGATACATGGCCGTCTCACCTGGTTCCTCGAGTCTCAAAACTTGATAAATAAAGAACAATTTGGATTCCGGAAAAACCGATCCGCCTTGGATCTTATGATCAAAGCTGAGTCAAATATCAGAAATGCTTTCATCAAAAAGGAACATCTCGTCATGGTCTGTCTTGACGTTGAGAAAGCCTTTGACACTACGTGGCGTTTTGGAATCTTAAAGGATCTACATTCTCTTGGCCTGAGAGGTAATTTACCATATTTTATCCAAAATTTTCTTCAACGGAGATCCTTTCAAGTTCGTTATCGGGGAACCCTCTCTAAAATCTTTATCCAAGAAGAAGGAATTCCACAGGGATCTGTTCTCAGCGCTACCTTGTTTGCAATGAGAATAAACCATATAATTGAACTCATTCCGAAAACGGTGGATTCATACCTTTTCGCAGATGATCTCTCGATTTCCTGTCATTCTCAAAACATGCATTACATTGAACGCCAACTTCAAATATCAATGAATCGCATCCTGACATGGATGACACAAAATGGTTATAGACTATCCAGCCAGAAATCTACTGCCATACACTTCTGCTCTAGACGCAATATGCATCCTGAACCTGAGCTGCAATTGAATAACCATCCTCTTCCCATAGCTGACTGTACTCGTCTACTGGGATTGTTCTTTGACAATAAGTTAAATTTCCAAAAGCACATTGAACATCTCCGGACTACTTGTCAAAAAAAACTGAACATTCTCAGAGTCTTATCAGCCACAACATGGGGAGCAGATCGCCAAAGCCTGCTACATATATATAGATCCATAATCAGATCTCGACTGGACTACGGTGCCCCTGTCTTCGATTCTGCTAGGGAGAGCGCTTTATCTCGCCTCAATCCTATTCAACATTCAGCTCTCAGAACAGCACTAGGTGCGTTCAGAACATCTCCAGTGCAAAGCTTGTATGTTGAAGCTCATGAACCTCCCCTAAATATCAGGAGAAAGATGCTGCTGCTGAATTATGCAACCAAGATCCAAAGCCAGATGACCCATCCTAATTGGCCAATACTCTACAATCCACAGTTTATGACCTTATACAGAAACAAACCACAGACAGTTCGGCCTGCTGGTATTAGATTAAAACAGCTAGCAGAAGATTGGGATGTACACTTCAATAAAATTTTACGAGATCCTATAGATCCTGATCCTCCATGGTCTGTCATCACACCATCTTGTGACAATTATTTCTACCAGTGGGGTAAACACTCTCTATCAGATATTAATATCCAGCAGCTACACATAGCGCATACTCAACGTTATCCTGACTTCGCTAAAATCTATACAGATGGATCGAAGTCTGAGAGTGGATCAGGCGCAGCAGTAGTACTCCCAGATACTACCATTTCTCTATCTCTCCCAACAGAGTGCAGTAGCTACACAACTGAATTATATGCCATAAAGCTTGCTATAGAAAGTATTTTCCATATGTCAATTCAAAAGAGCTTAATTTACACAGACTCGCAGAGTTCCTTATCAGCCTTGCAAAACAATTCCCCGTCTACTCACCCTCTATTAAAGCTCATTAGAACAGAGTTGATACGTCTGAGAGAGTGCCAACAAAAGGTTATTTTCTGCTGGATACCTGGTCATACTGGAATACCAGGAAATGAAATTGCAGATGATGCTGCCAAACATCCATCTAGAGCAGCCCCAACAAATTTCTTAATACCGTTTACTGATTATAAAATGAAGATCCGAAGTATATGTAAAGATCGATGGACTCTACAATGGCAAGCACAAATTCATAATAAACTTTTTCAAATTAAACCTGTACCAAAATTATGGGCCTCTAGCCTCATTACTAACAGAAAAGAAGAAGTAATCCTAACCAGAGCCAGAATCGGTCATACTCATTTAACTCATTTGTTCCTCCTCTCAGGGAATGACCCTCCTGAGTGTAATCATTGTCATACACCACTTACAGTGAAACACATACTTCTAGAATGTACTCTGTATCATAATGCTCGACTAATGTCATTCAGTTCTCTAGCAAGCTTAAAGGTACCATTGTCACTTAGCCATATCATAGGCGAAAAATCAAACATCGCAGAATTCTTCTCCTTCCTAAAACAAATAGGAATGTATAGCCGTTTCTAATTGCTTCTACATGAAACAAACAGGCAGTATGAACCACTTTTCTAAGTGCAATATGGCCTAAGTAGCCATTGCACTTAAAACCCCATAAACAACAACAACAATCTAAAACAGATTAATATATTTATGCTCCTATAAACCCTTTTTATTAATCATTACTGTGTCTCTCGACAAGAACAGGCGCAATATGGCCAAAGTAGCTCTTGCGCCAAAAAAACCCAACAACAACAACAACAACAACAACAACAAACTCCGCCATGCTAAATACATAGTGTTCTTTGTACAATTAATGTACGAACTGCGATACGTTGGATCAAGTCTCTGCCCGATGCATATTATTCGAAAGAATGAGATCTCACAAGAACTCCATGGTTAAACACGATTATAACGGAATCGGCCCACTATTTCGTGATGTTTATTCGTGCATTTTGTTTCTATATTATTATAATTTTCGATCATTAACCTGATTACTGTAAATTGTTAAAATCCTTAACCCTACAGATGAAATTTAGGAACAATTCCATTAACGTACTTCCTCTTTTCGTTAAATTTGTTACAAGAAATCCTGTCGGGCTATGTACGACTATTCAGATTCCGAGAACGTATCACATTTTGATCTTATTCTCCAAAAGAAGAATTTACATAATTTACACCTACCTGAATGAAATTACTGAAGCATAAAATCAAGATGTATAGAAATGCTTGAATCATTCGTGTTTTTGAATAAAGAATAAAAAGAAATCAGTTTGACGAAATTCTTAAACACACAAAAAAAACTTCAATTTATAACTACGATTCAGAATAAACTTCGAATATAAAGAGAGCGGACGTTATGTTACCATGGGTTGAGTTCGATACAAATTTCAATGTGTTGTGCCGAATATAAAAATTGTAAGATTAACTTTGTGAGAAACAGCAGGAAAACTTGATACAAACAGCAAGATATAAATTGTGTATCATACTTTTTATTTAGATTGGGACAGCTTGTAAAAAAAAAAAAAAATTAATGCACGTAGTCTGATTAAAAACAAATATTCTCTTACCATCTATTTTGATGTTCAAGAATTTTTGTTTCTCATTATTTTCTGTTTGGTGCTGCTTTAAATAGATGCATGCAGCTACAGTGAGATAGCAAAGGAAAGGACGCATTGATGGAGACAAATTCTGTGGGAGTAAAAAAAAAATGCGAATAAAAGAACAAGTCGACAGGTTCTAGTTATCAGTAATAATTTTCTTAATTAGTCCCCTCAGAAAATCGCTATTATTCATTCGTTCCGTGCTTTGGCTGACCTTTATACATATTCAATGTCAGAAAGTTACGAATAGCACAGGACAGGATTTCGAAGTAAACGGCACATAAATCTTAGCTCATTTACTGTTCTTATTTTTACTTTGAAATTAACGTTTTCAATCATAACAATTACAATTCGACTTCAGTGGGAAATAATTAGGTGATTTCTTATGCATTTAAGTGACAAGCTTATTAAATTCATAATATCCGACACCTTCTTGACTTAGAACCTTATGGGCTCAGTTGCCAACATGCCATTAAAAATCAAATGAAATCAAAACTGACACCTTCAGACCTCTTATTAGCTTACTTGATGGCCCCGGGTGCCAAGCGTTCCGTGACCAAGCGATTCTAGTGAGTCTCTAAAAGCGTTTTCTCTAAAGAGTATTTCAGCGAATAGATTCTATATTTTGTTTCAACAACCGTTTTTCTTGATTTTTCTATCAAAGTAGCTCTTTGGCGCTACAAGAAGTAGGCAAACGCCCAGAAATGAAAACCACCTTTCTGTTTCTTTTTATATTAGTACTAACTTACTAACATAGACGCTTGGTCACCTTGTGGCACTGCTCCTGCCCCAACGTGGCGGGGCCAGAAACCTGGGTGGTAAAGCAAACCCCCAGGGCCGAAAGGAGCAAAACATGGATTTTGACAACTTTCCCCGATTCAAACAGCAAATCCAAATTCAACGGATTTGCACTAACCGAAAAGACTGAAGACGGATGCTTCCCTAATAGAACATCCAAGTTTCCCGATCCTGCATTCCTTAACAAACCAGGCCCTAAGCAATCTATCGCCATTCCTTATACAAAGATATCTGGAAAATGTAGCAGATTCCCCGAAAATGGTGCGCCGTCTCAAATCTGGCGATCCATTGGTTGAGACCACAAGCTCCAAACACTCAGAGTTCCTTCTCAAACTCGCAACATCCAGTGGATTTCCGCTTAAAGTGTCACCACATGCTACCCTCAATACTTTCAAGGGTGTCATCTCAGAAGGGGACCTAATGAATGTCTCAGAACAGGAACCCCTCGACGTGGGCACCTGTACGTGGTGAGGGGACCTCCCAGTGACGCTGCTGGACTTCCAGACTAGCATCACTGGGATCCAACGCCCACAGCCTAGGTTCCGGGCTTACATCAATGGAATCCGGCGTGTTTGCCGTGCGCTGCGACCCGTGGAAATTCGGAAAGGGGGATCCTGGTGGTTGAGGGGCCCAGCTTCAATACACCACTTTGGCCCCTGCTTCGACAAGACGGGTGGTCCTGGAAGGCCCGGCTAGGATCAATCGGCTAGTAGGTTCGCCTGCGAGGGTCAACCGTGTCAATGCCACGCCCCTACCCTCATGGTCCGAGGGACAGGATTCAGGCTGGCGGCGGTGCGGGTATAGTGTCTGGGTAGCCCTGGCGTCCCACTCCCGAGCGCATTTATTGCATGCCGGGTAGTGGGCGTCCCTTTGGGCTCCGTGGTGGGTGGGGAGCCCGGGCACTGAACAATTAAATAAACTCTATAAATCCTGATAAACTCATTTCTTCAGGGGCCCCAACCCGGTCCCTATCTGCAAACATCGACGACGATCCAGATAGTACTATTAGTACAAAGAGGCAGCGAACAGAGGTAACATCAGGGCCTGTTCCAAGGTTCCTGATTATGCACTCAACCGGTGAAAAACCGATTGGTAAAATGTCGCCCTTTTTTATCCAAAAAGGGTTAGATGGGTTAGTAGGTTCACCCAAATCAGTTAAGAGGCTCCGCTCTGGTGACCTCTTAATTGAAACTAAAAATGACAGGCAATCCGAACATCTACTCCGAGTAACATCAATCGGAGGAATTCCTATAACGGTGACACCACACAGAACACTCAATTCATCGAGAGGTGTCATTTCGGAGTGGGACCTTCTCGACGTCACCGAGGAGGAAATCTGCTCCGAATTAAAACCACAGGGAGTCATTGCCGTCAAGAGAATCACTGCGCGAAGGGATGGAAAAATAGTTAAAACCAGGAGCGTTATCCTGACTTTTAACTCTCCTAAACCTCCTGATGAGATCAAAGCTGGATATATCAACTGTTCAGTGCGTCCATACGTTCCGAACCCTTTACGGTGTTTTAAATGCCAGAAGTATGGACACTCTCAAATGGCCTGCCGTGGAGTCCTTGCATGCGCACGATGCGGTGCAAAGGACCACGAAACAACAGCATGTTCAGCCGCAAAACCCACCTGTATTAACTGTGAGGGCGAACATCCGGCCTACTCACGAGCATGCCAGAGGTGGAAAGAAGAAAAAGAAATTCAACGGCTGAAGGCAGAGCTAAATATATCATACCAGGAGGCAAGGAAATCGGTCAAACCCCTGAATATCAACAGACCTACCTACGCCCAGAAGGTAGCAGGGAGATGTTCCGTCGGAACTCAGACGGACATGACCATTCCTCCCAAGGAGTCTTTCACTCCTATCGCGCGGTATCTCTTAAGTTCGCAAAAACCTACACAGAAGGACCAATCAGCTGCCACTCCTATATCGGTACCTCCTAATGCTCCACAAGTTCCAAAGGTAATTACGAAAGAAAAGAATAAGAAAGGGGAAGTCCCCTCTAGTACCCGAGAAAAAATGGATGTCGAGCAAAAGGAGGTACCCGAAGAATCAGTCTTGGAACTCTTTGCGGAGGAAGAAATGGACACGGGACAGCGTCCATTCTTCCCCAAAAACGACAAATCCAAGACTGATAAAAGTAAGCCCTCAGTACCTCGGAAGCCGCCTGATGGACCCACCAAGCCAAAATAATGGCTAAATTCCTACAATGGAATTGTCGTGGATTCCGGCGAAATATAGATGACATCAAGGCCCTCCTGCAAAAGCACGAGCCAGTTTGCTTTTGCTTGCAGGAGACTTATCTAAAGGCAAATGATGATCCCACCATGCACAACATCACAGTTTTCCGAAAGGATAGAATTGCGGATGGCTCTGTACATGGGGGAGTGGCTATCCTTGTGGGTAACCATACCCCAGTGCAGCCCTTGCTAATTACAACCAGCATAGAGGCTGTGGCAATTCGCCTTTCAGTGGGATTCTTATTAACTGTATGCTCTATATATTTGCCACCTGGGACTGACATCTCCCAGGCAGACCTTGATGATCTTCTAACGCAGCTGCCTCCCCCTTTCTTATTTCTTGGGGATTTTAATGGACATAACACCCTGTGGGGTAGTGCTAACATCAATCGAAGGGGACGAGTCATAGAGCATATGCTCAATGACAATGACCTTTCCCTTCTAAATACTGGAACAAACACCTTTTTCCACATGCCTACCAGTACTTTTTCTGCCATTGATCTCTCTATCTGCTCCCCTACTCTACTCCCTTCACTCACCTGGGAAGTGGAGGAGAATCCATACGGTAGTGATCACTTCCCTGTTATAACCTTGTTACACAGTGGGAGACCATGTCTTCCTTTTAGGTTACCACGGTGGAAGATTGATCAGGCTGACTGGACTGCCTTCCAACACCAGGCAAATTTTGATCTTAGTACAGTCAGTCAAGAGCCTATCAATGATGCAGTTAAGTACATCACAGAAAATATTGTCCAAGCAGCTGCTAATGCTGTCCCAAAAACATCAGCCCGGTTTCCACCATTTCCTAAACCTTGGTGGAATTCACAATGCACAGCAGCAAAAAAGGCTCAAAACAAAGCGTGGGGGATATTTCGCCGATATCCTACCACGAACAACCTTATAGCCTTCAAACGTGCACGAGCCAAAGCACGTTACATCCGTCGTCAGAGTCAAAAGGAATCGTGGATCCGTTTTACATCATGGCCCCGGGTGCCAAGCGAATCCGAGGTCAAGCGTATCTAGTGCGAATCAAAGAGTGATATTTCTGAGAGATAAAAGTTCTTTTTATTTATATCGTTTTCTATCAGCAGTTTATTTCTCATAAATAAGTTCTCCACTTGTAAAGTATCAAGTAAGGACAGAGGAAGGAAATTCACCTTTCTTTTTGTTATATATATTATATTCTTTACTAACAACTAACCTTTCTAACCGCTTGGCCTCCTTGCGGCACTGCTCCTGCCTCCCCGTGGCGGGGCCGGAAATCTTGGCAAGTAAGTCCACTTGCCAAGGGCTAAAAGGAGCAATCATGGATAACACAAACCAAAATGACATGAATAATGACAACCCAAAGAGATTGAAGACAGATCGGATGGAGCAACCCTGCCCATCTTTCCTAATCTTCCACTCTCTCAGTAACCAGCCTATGAGCAAATTGTCTCCCTTTGTTATACAGAAACATCTAGAGGGTATAGCAGGATCTCCCAAGACGGTGAAGAGACTGCAATCAGGAGACTTACTCATAGAAACCATGAATCAAAGACATTCTGAAAAGCTTCTACAACTGACAAGCTTTGCTGGAATTCCTGTAAAAATATCCCCTCACGCAACCCTAAATTCATCTAAGGGTGTCATATCGAGTTGGGATTTATTAACTGTCACCGAGGAAGAAACAACTCAAGAACTGCAGGGACAGAACGTAATTGAAGCGAAAAGAATAATGATTAAAAAAGATAATCAACTGACACCTACAAGAAATATTATTCTCACCTTCAATACCCCAAATTTACCCTCCTCTGTAAAAGCAGGTTATTTATTTTGTCGCATTCGCCCATACATTCCCAACCCTTTAAGATGTTATAAATGCCAAAAGTATGGGCATTCTCAAACTGTATGTCGAGGAATTCCTGTCTGCCCCAACTGTGGGTCCTCAGACCATATACAAAATGACTGTACTGCTACAAAAATGACATGTACAAATTGCAAAGGCGACCATCCTGCATATTCAAAGACCTGTGAAAAGTGGAAAACCGAGAAAAAAATAGTAAAATACAAGGTTGAAAACAAAGTCAGTTATCAAGAAGCAAGAAGACTAGTTGCACCAAATATAAACCAGAATATTACCTATGCAAATGCTGTAAAAAAATATCAAGCAGTCTCTGTTCAAACCGACGTCACAATCCCTACTAATAAATCAATTTCAGATTGGGCTAGAAATGTCCTCTCTGACATGCAACCAAATGTATGCAAGCAACAATCCAAGACCACAGACCAAGCAAATAATACACCTCTGACAATACCAGCGGTAACTCCTCCACCAGTGATTGCTACCACATCTTGTATTACAAACACAAATACTGTGAAAATTATTCAGGACCCAACCATGGACACAGATGGCACATCTATTCAGGAAGATCCTGTTTTAGAAATCCATGCCGAAGAAGAAGAAATGGACATTGGTAGGCCAGTTTTCTCCAAAAAAGATAAATCTAGATTAGAACGCCATAAACCAGTCACCTTCAAAAAGCAGTCAGAATCAGCTCCATCAACTAAACACAAATAATGCCTTGTATTTTACAATGGAACTGCAGAGGCTTTCGTTGCAATACAGACGATATCCAAGATCTAATTAATCGATTTTCTCCAGTTGCCCTTTGCCTTCAGGAAACTTACTTAACTTTGCAAATTTCTCCTTCGATAAAGAACTATTGCCTTTATCGAAGGGATCGTAATACAACAAATGCTGCCCATGGTGGTGTCGCAATCCTGATAAATTCCAAGATCCCAACTAAACATATTCCACTTCAAACTGAAATAGAAGCCGTTGCTGTGCGTATAATGCTCCATATTGAAATAACATTAGTATCAATCTACTTACAGCCAAACCATACTTACTGTTTAAAAGATCTTGAAGATCTCCTTATACAGATACCTCCACCTCTCTGTATGTTAGGGGACTTCAACGGGCACCATCCCTTATGGGGCGATCCTAAATTAGATAGACGAGGACGACTCATTGAGAGCCTAATAGAGGCAGTAAACCTCACTATACTCAATACTGGCACACACACCCACGTTCAGCTCCCAAGTGGACATAGCTCAGCCATAGATCTCTCCATTTGTTCTCCATTACTGGTCCCGACCATAGAATGGTATGTTTTAAATGACATAATGGGTAGTGATCACTTCCCAATCGTATGCAACCTATTAATAGCACAGGCTCCTCCTGCTAAACCCTTCAGAAAATGGAAATTTGCCAGAGCAAACTGGCCAAAATTCCGGTCATCAGTATCTTTTGATGAGGGAAAAATCCGTCTCCAGTCTATCGATGATGTGACAGAATACATCACGTCACGTCACATCTGTTAAATGTGGCTAAAGAAGCAATACCACTATCAAATCCCTCGGTTCGTAGGCATTATAATTATTGGTGGAATGAACAATGCACAAAAGCCAAAAAAGCAAAAAATAAAGCCTGGAATTTGTTTAGGCAGTATCCAACAACACCCAATCTAATAAATTATAAGAAGTCAAAAGCAAAAGCACGTTTCATACAAAGGCAAGCCAAGAAAGAATCCTGGACCCGTTTTGCATCAAGCATTAACAAAAACACTGACACCAATATAATATGGAAAAAAATTAGACAGCTTTCTGGTAAGTTTCCTACCGTACCTTCACCAATTCTGTCCTGTAATGGGCAAGATCTATCTGGTCCTCTGGATATCGCAAATGGTTTGGGCAAAACTTTTGCTGAAATCTCAGCGGCAGCAGCTTATACTCCACCTTTCCAGAGAATTAAAAACACTGCAGAACGGCACTCTATTAATTTCCAAACTTCCCTCCTTCTGCCGTATAACAAACCCCTACAATATTCCGAACTCTTGCATGCTATTGGAGCAGCCCACAATGGTGCTGCCGGACCAGATGGAATCTATTACGTCATGCTAAAACATCTTAATGACAAAGCTTTGCGTCTCCTTCTGGTCTTTTACAATCGTATTTTTCTAGAAAATGTCTATCCAACTTCTTGGCATCATTCTACTGTTTTGGCATTCCTTAAACCCGGAAAAGATCCAACCAATCCCCATAGCTACAGACCAATATCTCTTTCCAGCTGCCTCAGCAAAATTCTAGAAAAAATTGTCCACTGTAGACTCGTCTGGATCATTGAGTCAGAACAGCTACTGAGCAATAGTCAGTATGGCTTTCGTCAAAACAGGTCATGCCTGGACCTTATGGTTAAGGCTGAATTTGCCATTCGTAATGCCTTTATTAAGCATGAACATCTAGTAATGGTTTCCATAGATATCGAGAAGGCTTTTGATACCACCTGGCGGCATGGCATACTAAGAGATCTTTACTCTCTTGGTCTACGGGGCAACCTTCCTATATTTATAAAGCATTTTCTACACAGTAGATCGTTTCAAGTACGATACCAACATGCCCTCTCTGAAACTTTCATTCAGGAAGAAGGTGTTCCACAGGGATCAGTACTGAGTGCCACACTTTTTGCTCTAAGAATAGATTCTATCACCAAACAACTTCCAAATACTGTCGAAACTTACCTTTATGCAGATGACCTTTCCATCTCCTGTCATTCCCAAAATATGAGATCTATTGAACGACAGCTTCAGATATCATTAAATAAAATACAGCAATGGGCCAGCCTTAATGGCTATAGGCTATCACAGCAGAAAACAGTTGCTATCCACTTTTGCAGACAACGCAAATTTCATCTGGATCCTGAACTTCACATCTCTAATATTTCCATCCCAGTCACTAGTAACATTAGATTTCTAGGTTTAATCATGGACAACAAGCTAAATTTCTTAGAACACATTAAAAAAGTACGTACTGCCTGCTTAAAAAAGATAAACATACTCAGAGCTTTATCTGCACAAACGTGGGGTGCAGATCGTACCTGCCTTCTTCGATTATACAGGGCATTAATCAGATCCCGTCTTGATTATGGAGCTCCCATTTATGACTCTGCCAGAAAGAGCGCATTACGCTGGCTTGATCCAGTACAACACAGTGCACTGAGGATTGCACTTGGCGCATTCAGAACATCGCCAGCACATAGCCTTTACATTGATGCTCACGAGCCGCCACTATCTTTACGTAGGAAATTGCTATTGCTAAAGTATTCTGTCAAGATACAAAGTTGTACTTCGCATCCCATCCAGCCTTATCTTTTCAATCCACCATTAGAAAATCTGTACAGAAATAAACCTAGCATAGGAAAACCAGCTGGTCACCGCCTTCTTGAACTACTGCAGGTTTGGAATATATCCATCCATTCCGTACAACAAGTAGCCACATGTACTCAACCACCATGGGTTCAACCTCCTATACCAACCTGTGACACTTACCTCTGTCAGTGGGGGAAGAATGTTTTGCAATCATCAAATATCAGACAAGTTCATGCTGTTCACACTCAAAAGTATGTTGATTTTTTACCAATATACACAGATGGCTCTAAATCCAATTCAAAAGTTGGAGCAGCTGCAGTGTTTCCGAATACAATTTTATCAGCATCCCTTCCTCCTGATTTCAGTATCTTCTCAGCTGAATTATTCGCAATTAAATTAGCTTTAAAAAATCTCCCTTCTGACTGCTCTTTAAAATCAGTAATTTACACTGATTCCCTCAGCTCAATCAAGGCTTTGTGTAATTCCTCAGATAAATTTCACCCTGTTATAAATGAGATTAGAAAATTATTACTAAAGATAAAAGAACATCACCAACTGGTCACCTTCTGCTGGATACCAGCACATTCTGGTATTTTAGGCAATGAACAGGCTGATAAAGCTGCAAAAAACCCAACCAGCTTAGATTTAACCAATATCCCTGTCCCAGCCTCAGACTGTGCACTAATGATTCATACTGCATGCCTATCAGAATGGACAGCACTATGGCATTCCCAAACGAATAATAAACTCTTACAGATTAAACAGGTTCCGAAAATCTGGCTCTCCAGTATCCGGACATCAAGACGGGAAGAAGTAATTCTTTCAAGAGCAAGAATAGGTCATACTTACCTGACCCATCTTCATTTACTCACAGGAGATGATCCACCACAGTGTCCACATTGTTCTCTAAATTTGACAGTGAAACACATTCTCATTGAATGTCCATACTATAAACAAAACAGAAATACAATCCTGCTATCTTTGGTTAACGATCGAAAACCAATAACTCTAGAGAATATCATAGGTGACAATGCAAACATTCCGGAATTTTTAACTTTCTGAAAAAATTGGAGTTTTTAGTCATTTCTGATTACTGCCCTTTCTGACGTGACAAGAATTTCTTATATATTATTACATTAAAAGAATAGGCGCATTATAGCCAAAGTTGCTTATGCGCCATAAAACCCCCACAACAACAACAACAACAACAACAAGTTTTACATCATCTGTTAACCAGTCTACCAACTCTAAGGTAGTCTGGGATAAAATCCGGAAAATGAAGGGAAAATATACATCCCACCCTTCTTCAATCCTAGATTATAATGGATGCGCTATTGCAGATCCAACTGCAATAGCTAATTCTCTTGGGGAAACATTCTCCAAGATCTCTGCAACATCTTCGTATTCCCCAGAGTTTCTGGTCCTGAAATATAAAATCGAAAAACAGGCACTTAGCTTTAAATCTAAGAGCATTTATCCCTACAACACGGGGATTTCACTATTCTGGAACTGAAAAGGGCCCTCGCTCTTTCCAAAGCAAGTGCCGTTGGACCAGATGGCATCCATTATGAAATGATTAAACATCTTTCATCAAAATCTATGGATTGTCTGCTCCTTCTGTATAACAGAATCTTTACTGAAGGGCAGTTTCCGGACTCCTGGCGCAAGGCTATCGTTCTTGCCTTTCCTAAGCCAGGAAAGGATCCAAAAGTCACCACCAATTATCGTCCTATTGCTCTGACTAGCTGTCTGTGCAAAATCCTGGAGAGAATGGTTAATTCTCGCTTAATATGGTATCTTGAAACAAATGACCTTCTCTCCAACATCCAGTGCGGCTTCCGAAGGAACCGGTCCACCTTGGACCATCTTATTAGATTGGAAGCATCCATCCGGGATGCTTTCCTAAAACGCGAACACTTGGTGTCGGTGTTCTTTGACATGGAGAAAGCGTATGACACAACTTGGAGATTTGGCATATTAAAAGATCTGCATAGCCTAGGCCTTAGGGGGCAACTCCCCATTTTTATTGAAAACTTTTTGGCCAATCGATCTTTCCAAGTTCGTGTGGGATCCTCACTCTCTCTTCCCTTCAGCCAAGAGGAGGGAGTACCACAAGGATCAGTATTAAGTGTCACGCTTTTTGCCATCAAAGTCAATTCCATCACAGAACAACTTCCTCCAACTGTAAACTGTGCCCTCTATGTTGATGACTTTAGCATATTTTGTCAGTCATGCAACATGAGGGTTATTGAAAGACAACTGCAGAAAGCCATTGATCGTCTTAATTCCTGGGCACTTGCTAATGGCTTCAGGTTCTCGCCGGAGAAGACCGTTTGCGTACACTTTTGTCGCAAGCGTAATCTTCATCCTGAACCTGAATTAAGGCTCGGACAAAATGTTATTCCAGTAGTATCAGACACAAAATTCTTGGGACTTGTGTTTGATAAAAAGCTGACCTTTCTCGAACATATTCGTCAACTTCGTACAAAATGCACGAGGGGACTCAATATTCTCCGCTCTCTCTCCTCAACCCGTTGGGGAGCAGATCGATGCACCCTACTGCGGCTTTACCGTGCACTTGTACGACCCAAATTAGACTACGGGTCCCAGGTATACTCCTCAGCTAGAGATAGTGTCCTCCGATGGCTGGACCCTGTCCACCATCAGGCTATCCGTATCGCTACTGGAGCTTTTCGAACATCTCCTGTCCAGAGCTTATACGTCGAAGCAAGCGAACCATCGTTATCCCTTCGACGTAAGCAGTTGTCTTTAAACTATGCTTTAAAGTTGAAATCCCTGCCAGACCATCCTACGTGGGTATCCGTTTTTGAGCCACGTTGGGAAAACTTGTACAATACCCGTCAGACTGCCAACCGACCTTTTGGTATTCGTGTCCAAGAGCTACTCAGAGAGTTTAACATCATGGTAGACAAGGTGGCACAAACACCAAAAGAAACTCTTCCACCCTGGCATGCTCATCCCCCACCGTGCGACGTTTCCCTTAAGAAATGGGTAAAGTCTGAGACCTCATCATCTGTCTACCAGCAGCTCTACTCTGCACACCAAGCTGAGCACTCAGACTTCCTGCCCGTTTACACAGACGGCTCGAAGTCTGAATCGTGCGTAGGATCTGCTGCTGTCTTTCCGGACACTATAATATCTCAGCAGATTCCTCCCGAATCCAGCATATACACTGCAGAACTGTATGCTATAGAGCTAGCCTTGGATCACATTCGAACTTGTCAGTTCCAAAGGTCAATAATATATTCCGATTCTTTGAGTGTATTACAGGCTTTATTATCTCTGAGACACAATTCTCATCCAGTTCTTTGTCGGATTCAGCAGAAGAGACATTCTCTTTATGAATGCAAGTTTGATATCCGCTTCTGCTGGATTCCTAGCCACATTGGGATAAAGGGAAATGATTTGGCTGACGCTGCAGCCAAATCAGCAACACCCACTCATAATCGTTGCCTGTTAGTCCCCTATACAGACTACAGGCAAATAATACGCAAAAAGATATATTCCCAATGGCAAGAACTATGGCACAGACAGAGAACAAATAAATTATATCAAATAAAGCCTGTAATAGAAACATGGCAGTCTAGTCTGCGCAGGAATCGGAGCGAGGAAGTTGTTCTTGCCCGACTCCGCATAGGACACAGTCATCTGACACATTCGTTTCTGCTGAGGGCGGATGACCCTCCTATGTGCGAGTCTTGCGACACCATTTTATCAATAAAGCATATTTTAATAGATTGCGTTAATTTTACCCATGTTCGCAATATATATTTTACCGCTTTTACTCATCCGACTGAGCCTTATACACTCAGTCAGATTTTATCAGACAACGACCACGTGTCGGCAGTTTTTAAGTTTATACAAGCTATTAACATATACACACATATATAAATAACAATTTGACGAGGTAACCTTTTTAAAGGTTACCAGAATTTCATTGTTGATATTTTAATCGTTTCCTGGCGCAATATAACCGTAGTTGTTTTTGCGCCATTAAAACCGAAATCAAATCAAATCAAATCAGAACAGGAAATTGTCAACGAAATTCGGGATCAGAAGGCTACACAAGCGAAGAGAATTATAATGAAGAAATACGGCGAACTTATTCCAACTCGCAGCATCATACTGATATTTAGCTCACCAAACCATCCTTCATCAGTGAAAGCCGGATATTTAAACTGTCGCATTCGCTCGTATATTCCAAACCCGCTAAGGTGCTATAAATGTCAGAAATTTCGACACTCCTAAACGGTCTGCCGAGGTGATGCAGTATGCCCTAACTGTGGATCGAAGGAACATGCCCAAGCCGATTGTAAATCACAGTCCTCACTTTGCCCTGATTGTAAAGACAATCACCCAACCTTCTCTAAAACATGTGATCAGTGGAAATATGAGAACAAAATCCAAAAATACAAGAGAGAAAAGAAAGTCTCATTTTCCGAAACCAGAAAACAATTACAGCAACAGATACCGATGCCAAGACGTGCTCAAAAAATTCATTCAATATCAGTTCAAACAGATACATCAATCCTGCCAAGCATCTCTATTTCTGAATGGGCTCAATCTTTACTGTCCTCTGTACCTCAGTCCTCAAAGTAACAGACGTCGAATAGATCTAGTAACACACCAGTCAAACTCCTTTAAATTTTTAGCAAAGCTTATTATCTTAGGACTCACCTCTGAGATCCGTATTGGTTAAAATTACATGAAAGGAAGGTAAAAAGGGAATAAAAGTGAAAGTTCCATTACATTAATTGATTAAATTTGAAATTTAAAAACATATCTCTAGGAAAAGGGGAGGCGCCACCTTTTTCCTGGTTGTCATTTATAAAAATTGTATAAAAGAAATTTGCATGTTGAAAAGCCAAGAGCTGGACATGAAGCTTTCGATGTCGTCCTGATCAGTTGGTGAATGACATAAGTTGTGAGTGAAAATTTGTAGTATAGCAGTACCCAGGATGCATCGCGTTAAACAGGTAGTAGTAGTAGTGGCATGTGATGCAAGAAAGCAAGTGTATGAGCTTATGCAGCATCAGCCAAAAAAAAAAAAAAAAAATCACACCATTCCCTCCAAATGCCTGTCCAGTTCCTCCTTAAATTTATTCAACCTATCAACTTCCACATCGACAGATGGAAGTTTGTTCCAGCAATTAACCACCCACTGGCTAAAGGCAAATTTCCGCACATCTATTCTACATCTGTCTTTTCTTAATTTGAATTTATGCCCCCTTAGGTTCGTAATCTGAACAAGTGGAAGGATCCCATCAGAATTCAGCGTGCTCAACCCATTCAAGGCCTTATACACCTCAATCAGATCACCGCGCAGGTACCTAATCTCCAGCCACTGCAATTTGCAGAACTTAAGCCTCTCTTGGTGAGAGAATCCCTTCATTCCCCTCACCAATCTTGTTGCCCTTCTCTGTACACGCTCAAGTAAATCTACATCCTACAAAATGAGGCCTCCAGACCTGTACGCAGTACTGAACGCGTGGCCTGACCATTGCCTTATACAGAGGGATAATCACCTCCTTTTCCCTGCCTGCCCCTCGACGTGGGCACCTGTACGTGGTGAGGGGACCTCCCAGTGACGCTGCTGGACTTCCAGACTAGCATCACTGGGATCCAACGCCCACAGCCCAGGTTCCAGGCTTACATCAATGGAATCCGGCGTGTTTGCCGTGCGCTGCGACCCGCGGAAATTCGGAAAGGAGGATCCTGGTGGTTGAGGGGCCCAGCTTCAATACACCACTTTGGCCCCCTGATTCGACAAGACGGGAGGTCCTGGAAGGCCCAGCTAGGATCAATCGGAGGCGCCTCCGTAGCCAGGTGGGAAGGAGCAGCAGTGTGTAGCACACGCTTCTTGATTAGACCGGGGTTCGAGCCCGTCACCACCAAATACGGAGGATGCGGAAAGGTCAGGGAATGACCACAGCATATCCTGGAGCAATATGGCCATAGTTGCTAATGCTCCTAAAAACCAAATAACAAACAAACAAAAGGATCAATCGGCTAGTAGGCTCGCCTGCGACGGTCAATCGTGTCAATGCCATGCCCCTACCCTCACGGTCCGAGGGACAGGATTCAGGCTGGCGGCGGTGCGGGTATAGTGTCTGGGTAGCCCTGGCGTCCCACTCCCGAGCGGCCCCGGGTGCCAAGCGAATCTTGAGGCCAAGCGATCTTCCCTGCGAATTCTATTGCGATTATATTAGAGAGATAAGCTTTTCACTTTAAGTTCACACGTTTTTTCTTCCGTTATTCAAATATATAATAAAAGTTCTCTTTCTTAAAGTATAAGGAAGAAGTTTCAGAAAGGAAAGTAACCTTTCTTAATTTTTCTGTGTACTAACCTTCTATTTTACTCGCTTGGTCACTTGGTGGCACTACTCCTGCCTCCCCGTGGCGGGGCTGGACCTGGGTGAAAATACATCACCCAGGACTAAAAGGAGTTGAAAATGGACCAAAATACTAATAACACAAGATTGGAGAAAGCTAACTCCAATAAATGTGACGACTTACAGCTGAACATGTCTCAGGCTAAGAGAATGAAAATCAACAGCTCTCAGCCTACTGTCCCTTTTTTTTTGGTGATACATTCGTTATCATCACAACCCGTGGGAAAATTATCCCCTTTCTTAGTTCAGAAGACTATAGAGTCCATGGTTGGATCACCAAAAATGATAAAACGATTACAATCAGGTGATCTCTTAGTAGAAACCTCATTAAGTCATCAATCGGAAAAATTACTACAAATGAAAACTTTTGCAGGACTACCAGTTGAAATTACCCCACATAATTCCCTGAATACATCGAAAGGTGTTATTACTGAATGGGACCTTTTGACTGTTTCAGAGGAAGAACTACTGAGCGAGCTAACAGAACAACAAGTAATTCATGTTAGGAGGATAATGATGAAGAAAGACGGAATTCTCATTCCAACCCGATCAGTAATTCTCACATTTAACAATCCTTCTCTTCCCCATTCAGTTAAAGCAGGATATTTAAATTGCAAAATCCGACCATATATACCAAATCCAATAAGGTGTTACAACTGTCAGCGATACGGACACTCTCAGGCGACATGTCGCAGTGATCCCATCTGTCCACTCTGTGGATCAAAAGACCACAATCAAGCAAACTGCACATCCACTACACCACTCTGTCCCAATTGTCACGAAAATCATCCTGCTTTTTCGAAGACATGCGAAATGTGGGTATTGGGAAAGCAAATTCAAAAATACAAAGTAGAAAATAAAGTGTCTTATCCGGAAGCAAGAAAACAGATACTTGCAACCAAACCTTCACGTTCCTATGCTTCAGCAGTGAAACGACAGCAAACTATAGCCACTCAAACGGAGGTAGTAATACCTCTAAATCACATTATAGACTGGAGTAAAATAACATTGATGACAAAAACAGTTTCACAAGAAACATCCAGTGGTAAAGAGCAGGATACTTCCATGCCTGGAAAGCAGAAATCAGAAGTAAAATCTTCAAAAACAAAGCAAACATCATCTAATAAACCGTGTGAACAGAAACAAACAAATATAGATCAAATGGACACTGATGAACAGAGAGAGAACATACTAGAACTACACCCTGCAGAAGATATTGATATACCTCGTCCTAATTTTCCGAAGAAAGATAGACCCAAATATGATAAACGGAAAAACTCAAAAGCGCAGTCAGATTCAGCAAATCGTCCCGAGACCTAAATAATGCAACATATTATTATACAGTGGAACTGTCGTGGTTTACGTGGAAAATTGGATGAAATAAAAGATATAATTCAGCAGTATAAACCGGCCTGCATTTGCCTTCAGGAGACCCATCTAACACCTCAATCTTCACCCACATTTCAAAATTATACACTTTTCCGGAGAGACAGGAATGATAACAGAACTGCCAAAGGAGGAGTGGCAATTTTGGTAAATACTCATATACCAGCTAAGCAAACAACATTAAGAACCAACTTAGAAGCAGTAGCAGTAAGAATAGCCATCGGAATTTCTATCACAATCTCGTCCATTTATCTTCCACCAAATATCCCCCTCTCCAGATCGGAATTAAATGATCTTACTATGCAGCTCCAACCTCCCTACTGCCTTATGGGAGATATGAATGCCCATCATCATTTGTGGGGATCTACTCACACAGACAATAGAGGTAACATAATCGAAACTCTCATAGATGATCAACAACTGAATTTACTGAATACCGGATCTCACACTTATATCAGTGGCCCCGGGTGCCAAGCGATTGTGACTGAGCGAATTCTCTGTGCTTAAAGAGTGATTTTCCAAAAGTGATATTATAGTTCTTTTACGTTCCTGTCCTTAAAATAATTTATATTTTCAGTAGCAGCTCTTGTTAAAAAAGTACTTTACAGAGCCGGAAAGGAAAGTCACCTTTCTTTATTTCTTATATATATATTACTAACCCCTACTACTTCTCGCTTGGTCACACCAGGCACTGCTCCTGCCTCCCCGTGGCGGGGCCGGAAATCTTGGCAGAACAGTTAATCTGCCAAGGGCCAAAAGGAGCAATCATGGAACACAATACGTTTCCTCCACTAGAGCCGACAAGCTCTCGGCCAGACATAGAAAATGAACATGACATGTCTCAACCGAAGAGGTTTAAGACCAACTCTTCAAACTTAGATTTTCCTGCATTTCTCATAATGCATTCACTTACGGATCAGCCTCTCACCAAATTGTCTCCGTTTCTTATCCAGAAACACCTCGAAAGTCTTGCAGGATCTCCAAAAACAGTCAAGCGACTGCAATCAGGAGATCTACTAATAGAAACAATCAGCAGGAAACATTCGGAGCATCTACTAAAAGTTACAAATTTTGCTGGAATTTCGGTAAAAATCTCTCCCCATGGTACCCTGAACACTTCTAAGGGTGTTATATCCAGCTGGGACCTACTGAATGTCTCGGAGGAGGAGATATGTCAAGAACTTCAGGAGCAAAATGTAATTGCAGTAAAAAGAATCATGATTAAAAAGGACAACACACTGGCACCTACAAGGAATGTTATACTTACTTTTAATACCCCAAACCTACCTTCTTCCATAAAAGCAGGTTATCTTCTTTGCCGCATTAGACCCTACATCCCTAATCCATTGAGATGCTATAAGTGCCAAAAGTATGGCCACTCTCAAACGGCATGTAGAGGAAACCCAGTCTGTCCCAACTGTGGCTCCACCGATCATACTCAAAATGACTGTTCAACAACAGAAATGAGCTGTCCTAACTGTAAAGGAAACCATCCCGCCTATTCTAAGACATGCGACAGATGGAAAACTGAAAAGAAAATTGTGAAGTATAAAATTGAAAATAAAGTAAGCTTTCAAGAAGCGAGAAAAATAATTGCACCCAGTATAACAAAACGTACATATGCCAGCGTCGCACAAAAATATCAATCAGTGGCCACCCAGACTGATGTTACAGTCCCCTCAAACAATTCAATCTCTGACTGGGCACGAACTGTTCTATCCCAGCAACAGTCCAATATCCCAAAACAGTTGAACCAGGCAAGCAATACTGCTCTTACAGTACCAGCGAAATCTCCTTCTCCTACTCCTCCAACGAATGCTGCTGCTCCATCAAAGAATCGAGGTCCAAACAACAAAATGAATATTCAAGACACATCCATGGATACAATTGACTTATCCAGACAGGAAGACCCAGTCTTAGAAATACATGTGGAAGAAGAAGATATGGACATCGGTCGGCCATTCTTCAAAAAAGACAAACCGAAACCTGAACGCCATAAAACAGTCACATCAAAAAAACAGTCAGATACAGCTTCTTTTACTAAACACCAATAATGCCTTATTTTCTTCAATGGAATTGTAGAGGATTTCGTTGCAATTTTAATGATATTCAAGACTTAATTAATCGCTACAATCCAGTTGGTTTCTGTATACAAGAAACCTATTTAACTTCCCAAATTTCTGCCAGCATAAAGAACTACTCTATCTACCGACAAGATCGTAATACTTCCACTTCCGCTCGTGGGGGTGTGGCCATCTTGGTCAATTCAAAAACCCCAACCAAGCAAATTGCTTTGAAAACTGAAATTGAAGTCATTGCTGTGCGTTTGGTAACCGAAATTGAGATAACATTAGTATCAATTTATCTTCCACCAAATCATACCTTCTCTTATCAAGATCTTGAAAACCTGCTAATACAGCTACCTTCCCCTATATGTCTCCTGGGAGATTTCAATGGCCACCACCCCTTATGGGGATCTACCAAATTGGACAGGCATGGACGACTGATAGAAACCTTGATAGATAAGCAAAACCTTACCATTCTTAATACCGGTGCACCTACTCATATACAATTACCAACTGGACAAACTTCTGCAATCGATCTCTCGATATGTTCCCCTATTCTGTATCCAATCATGGACTGGTCTGTTATGGACGATCCCATGGGCAGTGATCATTTTCCGATTATTTGTGATTTGCTCACTGCACCACCACCAGTAGCCAAACCCTGCAAGAAATGGAAGTTCTCTCGAGCCAACTGGGCCAAATTTCAGTCAGCTGTCAATCTGGATGAGAAATTTATAAGAACACAGTCGATAGATGAAGTCACTGATTATATTACTTCACAACTACTATCTGCAGCTAACTGTTCAATTCCACTGTCGAATACCCAGTTCCGAAGGCACATTAACTATTGGTGGAATGAAGAATGCACCAAAGCAAAGAAGTTAAAAAATAAAGCATGGAATTTATTCCGTAAATCCCCAACCACAGCTAACCTTATCAACTACAGGAAATTAAGGGCAAAAGCACGCCGCATTCAGAGGCAAGCCAAGAAGAATTCTTGGATTCGGTTTACATCTACCATAAATAGAAACACTAACTCCAGGTTAATATGGAAGAAAATTAGGCAGATTTCTGGCAAATTTCCAACCACCCCTTTGCCAATACTTTCGTGGAATGGGCAAGAACTCTCTGCTCCTGAAGACATAGCAAATGCTTTGGCCAAAACTTTTGCCGAAGTTTCGGCGGCATCAAATTATTCTCCGGATTTCCAGAAAATAAAGACCACGACTGAACAATGTGCCATCAACTTTCGAACCTCAGTTTCTCTCCCGTATAACCAGCCTCTTCAATATTCTGAAGTTTTACACGCCATTAAAACAACACGCAACAGTGCCGCTGGGCCAGATGGAATATTTTACGTCATGTTAAAAAACCTTAGTGACAAACACTTAGAAATACTGCTGATCTATTATAACCGAATATTTCTAGAAAACATTTATCCCAGCGCTTGGCATCATGCAACAGTTCTTGCCTTTTTGAAACCCAGTAAAGATCCTACCAGTCCATACAGTTACAGACCAATTTCCCTCTCCAGTTGCCTTGGTAAACTACTCGAAAAAATTATCCATAATCGACTCGTTCGGATCATCGAGACAGAACACCTAATGAGTAATCACCAACATGGGTTTCGTAAGAACAGGTCCTCCTTAGATCTCATGATCAAAGCTGAGTCTGCAATTCGTAATGCCTTTGTAAAAAATGAACATCTAGTTATGGTTTCCATAGACATAGAGAAGGCATTCGACACTACCTGGCGTCGTGGCATTCTCAGTGACCTTTATGCTCTTGGTTTCCGAGGCAACCTGCCCATATTCATTAGGAACTTTCTTCAGAATCGTTCATTCCAAGTTCGATATCAGAACTCACTTTCTGCGACATTTTCACAGGAAGAAGGAGTGCCACAAGGGTCTGTACTGAGTGCAACCCTTTTCGCCCTTAGAATCGATTCCATCACAAAAGAACTTCCAAATGCTGTTCAGACCTACCTTTACGCCGATGATCTCTCTATTTCTTGCCATTCCCAGAACATGAGATCCATTGAACGGCAATTGCAGATATCCCTGAATAAAGTCCAAAGGTGGGCAAGGCTAAATGGCTATCGTCTATCACAGAAGAAGACTGTTGCCATCCATTTTTGTAATCAACGAAAAATGCATACAGACCCTGAACTTCATATATCAAACTTTACCATTCCAGTGACTAACAACATCAGATTCTTAGGATTAATCCTTGACAGGAAACTAAATTACCTTGAGCACATTAAATTTGTACGTACTTCCTGCCTCAAAAAACTAAACATACTAAGAGCTTTATCTGCCTTGTCTTGGGGAGCAGATCGTACATCTTTATTGCTCTTATATAGATCACTGATTAGATCCCGATTGGATTATGGTGCTCCACTCTATGATTCTGCTCGTAAGAGTATACTACGATGGCTAGATCCTATACAGCATAGTGCATTGCGGATTGCACTTGGAGCGTTCAGGACCTCTCCTATTCATAGTTTATATATTGAAGCTAACGAGCCACCTCTGTACCTCCGCAGAAAAACGCTGCTTCTTAAGTATGCAGCCCGAATACAAAGTTGCTGGCAGCATCCTGTTGAGCCATATCTTTTTAATGCACCACTGCAAAATCTCTATAGAAACAAACCCACTAAAATAAGACCAGCAGGCTTACGCCTAATTGAAATAACACAGAGTTGGAATGTTCCAATTTTCAACAAGCAACAAGTAATGAATTACTCTCAACCACCTTGGAGTCCGGCTCTAAAATTAACCTGCGATACTTATCTTCATGAATGGGGAAAGAATCGCCTACCAATAATCAATGTGAAACAACTCCATGCAAGCTATATTCAAAAATATGCTGATTTTTTACCGATCTATACTGATGGCTCCAAATCACATTCAGCGGTAGGAGCAGCGGCAGTTTTTCCTACTTCAATCATTTCGGCTGCTCTTCCAGCTCAGTATAGCAGCTTCTCAGCAGAACTCCATGCAATCAAATTAGCCTTAGAAAATCTGATTCACTACCCATCTGTAAAATACATAGTATACACGGACTCGCTCAGCTCAATTACAGCAATGCAACATTCCTCCTTCAAGGTTCACCCTGTGTTAGATCAAATCAGAAGTCTCCTACTGCAAATACAAGAACGTCATCAATCAGTGACCTTTTGCTGGATCCCAGCTCATTCGGGGATAAAGGGGAACGAACTGGCTGACAAAACTGCTAAAAACCCATCAACTTTCGATTTAACCTCCGTCCATGTTCCAGCCTCTGACTACAATTGCATCATACAAACAGCATGTCTCGCGCAGTGGAAAGATCTATGGAACTCCCAAGCCAACAATAAACTCTATCAGTTGAAACAACACCCAAAGCTTTGGCACACTAGTACCAAAACAGTGCGAAGAGAAGAAGTGGTACTTGCAAGGGCACGAATAGGACATACGTATCTCACTCACCTCCATCTACTCACAGGAGAGGATCCTCCTCAGTGTCCACACTGTTTAACACAGTTATCAGTAAAACATATTCTAATCGACTGCCCACAGTATCAACAAGACAGAACATCCGTCCTTTCTTCCCTGAGAAATATGCGAGAACCGATGACACTAAATGACATTATTGGCGAGGAAGCAAATATCAATGAATTTTTCTCTTTCCTGAAAAAAATTGGACTATATCATAAATTCTGAAAGATCACTGTAACAAAAATCACGTTATTACAACAAAAATTTATTTTTAGCAGTTTCCTATGAATAGGCGCACTATAGCCTCAGCAGCTTATGCGCCATTAAACCTCCATAACACACACACACACACTTATATCAGTTTGTCTACAGGTAGCACCTCTGCAATAGACTTAACAATATGTTCTCCATCAATTTATCCTAGTATAGAATGGTTCGTGTTGAATGATCCTTACAACAGTGATCATTTTCCGATAGTATGTTCCATACAGACACAATCAACTCCTGCAGAAGGAACGAGAACAATATGGAATTTTAAAAAAGCTAATTGGAGTAAATATATGCAATTAATCAAACTGGATAAGCAATTAATAGAAACCCTGCCAATAGATGATGCTGTCTTATATATCAATGATCAACTGCTAGAAGCTTCCAAAGCTACAATACCTCAAATAAGTAAGGCAAGGCAGGCACGGTACAACTCTTGGTGGAATGCAGAATGTGCAACAGCAAAAACAAAACAAAATCGAGCATGGAATAGATTCCGTCAATACCCAACTACCGCCAATTTAATTGCATATAAAAAAGCCAAAGCTGAAGCAAGGAGAATTCGGAAAAAAGCAAAGAAAAAGTCTTGGATCGTGTTCGCTTCTACACTTACTAGGAACTCGAATCCTGGTTTGGTGTGGAAAAAAATTCGGATTTTAAGTGGAAGATATCCAATCACACAATCTCCAATCTTCCATTGGAAAGGGCAGGACGTTTTTCAAGCAGATCAGATATCAGAAATTTTGGCTGAATCTTTCGCTTCCATATCAGCAGTTACAAGCTACAGCACTGACTTTCAAAAATATATAGAGCAAGCTGAACGGAGTAAACTGAATTTCTCTACCAAGATATCTCATTCTTATAATCTACCATTTCTAAAAGAGGAATTACTTACAACCATTACAAAATTACCAAATAGCGCACCAGGTCCCGATGGCATTTATTATACTATGATACAACACCTAAACTCTGATTGTCTGGAAATCCTGCTAGCACTATATAATAGAATTTTTCTGAACAACCTGTATCCATCCATATGGCGGCATGCAATTGTCCTTGCATTTCCCAAACCCGGAAAAGATCCTTCCTATACATATAATTATCGCCCGATTTCACTGACCAGCTGCTTGGGAAAAATCCTTGAACGAATGGTGCATAATAGACTTACGTGGTTGCTGGAAAAAGAGAATGTTTTATCACCCCACCAATTTGGATTTAGGAAAAATAGATCAACACTTGACCTACATGTCAAAGTGGAAACAAATATTAGAAACTCATTTATAAGAAAGCAGCATATGGTGATGGTAAATCTAGATCTTGAAAAAGCCTTTGACACAACATGGAGATTCGGAATTCTACGAGATCTATTTCAAATAGGATACAGAGGACAACTTCCACAATTTATAGAAAAATTTCTTGCCGACAGAACATTTCAGGTACGATACAAAGGCTGTTTATCTACAATCTATATACAACAGGAAGGGGTTCCCCAGGGCTCAGTATTAAGTGCAACCCTGTTTGCACTGCGGGTGAACAATATCACAAAGGTTATACCCCCATCATTGCAAATATATATGTATGCAGATGATCTTTCCATTTCATTTCAATCACAAAGCATGAACACAATTGAACGACAGCTGCAATTATCCATAAACAAAATAGAAGTATGGACTCAAAATAATGGCTATAGAATATCTGAGAAAAAATATGTTGTTATACACTTCTGTAAAATGCGTGGTCTTCATCCTGAACCGGTCTTATACTTAAATAAAACTGCTCTACCTGTTGTTCAAAATTTCTCCTTTTTGGGCTTAACAATAGATAGAAAACTAAATTTTCAGGAACATATACTAAGACTTCGAACTAGTTGCCTCTTAAAACTTAACATCTTGCGCACAGTATCTTCAATGGCCTGGGGAGCCGACAGGTCCACATTATTACTATTATATAAAACTTTGATTAGATCTCGTTTAGACTATGGATCTCCTGTATATGCTTCAGCAAGAAGGAGCATCTTACGTCGTCTAGATACCATTCACCATAATGCTCTCCGCATAGCTCTAGGAGCATTTAGAACTTCACCAATCTACAGCCTGTATGCAGATGCTTCGGAACCCCCGCTGCATCTTCGACGAGATTATTTACTGTGCATGTATGCGGCAAAAATATACAGTCAGCCATCACATCCAAATTGGTCCATTATTCACAATCCACCATGGACGAGTAATTATGATCACAAGCCAAATGAAAATAAACCAGTAGGACTGCGCCTCAGACACTTAGCTCAAGTTTGGGAAATACATTTCCAGCACATTTCTGCAGCAGATATAAACTCAGAACCTCCTTGGAGGCCCCGAGTGCCAAGCGAGTGATCATAGCGATATTTCCAAAGTGATTTGAAAGCGTATTTTCTCTAAGCGACAGATTGTAGAGATTGTTAAAACCCTCTTTATTTATAAAATTATTTAATTTTGGCTTTTTCTAAATAAAGAACTAAGCTTCATATCAAGGAAGGAAAGACCCTTTCTTTTATATTTATATATATATAACCAATTTCTCTAACACACTAACCACTAATCTCTTATCGCTTGGTCACTGGTGGCACCGCTCCTGCCTCCACGTGGCGGGGCTGGTAATCTGAGTATTAATCTAATACTCAGGGCGAAAAGGAGCAAATATGGATCCATTAATATCACCAACTGTAGAGCCTACGTGCTCGCATGAACTTGATTCATCTCAAGCAAAAAGAATCAAAAAAGATGATTCTTCACATGACATACCTGCTTTTCTAATTATACACTCTTTATCAACGAAACCTCTTAGTAGATTATCGCCATTTCTTGTGCAGAAAAGCATACAGGCCGTAGCAGGTACTCCCAAAATTGTCAAACGCCTTCGCTCAGGAGATCTCCTTATAGAGACTTCCCATCCCAGTCATTCTAGACAACTCCTGAAGCAAACGACCTTCGGAGGCCTTCCCATTTCAGTAACCCCGCACAGAAGTTTAAACACCTCAAAGGGAGTCATCTCGGAATGGGACCTCCTTAATGTTTCTGAGGAAGAAATCGCCGAAGAACTGAAAGCACAACGTGTTGTCGGTGCTAAGAGAATTATGACCAAACAAGATGGTGTCCTTACACCCACAAGAAATGTTATCCTTACCTTCAGCAGTCCGAATCTCCCAGAATCAGTAAAAGCTGGCTACCTTTCCTGTAAGATCCGACCCTATATACCAAATCCACTTAGATGCTTTAAATGCCAGAAGTATGGTCATTCTCAAACAGCATGCCAAGGTAAGACAATCTGTCCCCTGTGTGGCTCATCAGACCATTCCCAAACTGAATGTACAGCAGCAACGCCAAAGTGTCCCAATTGCCAGGGTACTCACCCCGCATATTCTAGAACTTGCGAATTATGGAAAACGGGAAAGAAAATAATGAAGTACAAGGTAGAGAAAAATGTATCTTACCAAGAGGCACGTAAACAGATATTAAATGTGATGCCTGCCAAAACATATTCCAATGCAGTCAAAAACACTAAAGAATTTGCTACACAGACTTATATTACTATTCCTCCTAAATTATCTCTTATTCAATGGGCTAGATCCATCCTTGCAGATGGTGAGACACTAACAGCAACAAAGACAAAGAGTCCATCAAATTCTACTAATACAAAGCCATCCAAGCCACAACAAGACGTTCCAAACACATGCACATTATTAAAGGAGAAAGATGTTCAACGTACACAAAATAAACCAACTGAACGAACCATGGAAATCGATGAGAAATTAGACAATGATGATGCTGTTCTCATGCTTCATGCCGATGATGAGATGGATATTACTCGCCCAGTCTTTTCAAAACGAGAGAAATATAAACAGGATCGAGGGAAAAACAAACGATCAGACCAATCCATCTAACCTAAACCCAAGTAATGCAGAAAATTATCCAATGGAATTGTAGAGGACTAAGAAGCAATCTTGATGAACTAAAATACCTAATGCACCAGCATGATCCTGCATGTATTTGTCTACAGGAAACTTATTTATCATCAAATTATAGCCCACACTTCTCACGGTATACACTATATAGACGTGACAGATGTTCTGATTCTCCAGCAAGAGGAGGAGTAGCAATATTAGTTCGTGCTAATGTACCATCGAAACACGTTCAGCTTTCCACTAATATAGAAGCAGTAGCCGTTCGTATTGTCCTTGGGATTAATCTCACTCTTGTCTCCACTTATATTCCACCAAACGTACCATGTTCCACTGCAGAACTTGATAATTTACTTAATCAACTACCCCAACCTATATGCTTTCTAGGTGATCTAAATGCTCATCATCCTTTGTGGGGTTCCCCGAACATGGATCGTAGAGGGAGGATGATCGAAACTCTACTTGATAACCATCACTTAACACTACTGAATACCGGTGTGCATACTTATATCCACTTGCCTACAGGTTCTAGCTCTGCTCTAGATCTGTCTATATGTTCCTCGTCCTTGTATCCTAGTGTTGATTGGAAAGTATTAACTGACCTTCACAATAGTGATCACTTTCCTATAATTTGCAAAATACAGACGGATACAAACTATACATCTAACCAAAGAATTACGTGGAATTTTCACCGAGCTAACTGGGAGAAGTTTTCGAAAACAGTGCAATTTGATAACCAATTGATTCTTACTGCATCAATTAATAACGCCAATAGACACATAGTAGAAGAATTACTTGGAGCTGCTGACAGTGCAATACCTAAAGTTAACATTACAAAACAAAGGTATAATAGTTGGTGGACAAGGGACTGCTTTCTTGCCAAAAGGAAACAAAACAAAGCTTGGAACATTTTTCGCCGAAATGCTACAATGGAGAATCTTATAAATTATAAACGGCTGAAAGCTGAAGCACGCCGAATTCGTAGGAAAGCTAAACAGGATGCGTGGATTCGATTCAGTTCTACCATCTCCAGAAACACTGACCCCAGAATAATTTGGAGAAAGATCCGTATCCTCAGTGGAAAGTATCAACAGACCAAAGCCCCAATCCTGTCCTGGAAAGGAACAGATATTTCCTCTCCAACTGATATTGCAGAGGCTTTAGCAGAAACATTTGCAGTCACTTCATCATCTCAATCTTATGAAGACTCATTTAGACGCAAAAAAATGTCCATGGAAAAATATAAAATTAACTTTGTTACAAAACAATCTCATTCTTATAACCTTCCGTTCACAATGAATGAACTTAATGAAGCTCTCCAGAATTCTAGAAATAGTTCTGCTGGACCAGATGGCATTTTCTACATAATGATTCGACACCTCAACTCAAACTCGAAATCTTCACTACTGAAATTTTACAACAGAATCTTTGAGGAGAATGTTTATCCTGATACATGGCATCAGTCAGTTGTAATAGCCATAACGAAACCTGGGAAAGATGCTTCCTCCCCCAATAGTTATCGTCCTATATCTTTGACAAGCTGTTTAGGAAAGATAATAGAAAAGATGGTTCATAAGAGACTTGTCTGGATTGTTGAAGATCAAAATGCTATATCATGCCATCAATTTGGTTTCCGCCGTAACAGGTGTACAACTGATGTCCACATCAAGGTTGAAGCTCATATTCGAAATGCTTTTCTTAAGAAACAGCATATGGTAATGATAACGTTCGATATTACCAAAGCATTCGATACAACCTGGAGATATGGAATCCTCCAAGACTTATACAAACTTGGATTGAGAGGTAACCTGCCTAGATTCATTCAGAATTTTCTCCACCTCAGGACCTTTCAAGTAAGATTCCAGAATGAGCTATCCAAAATTCACACACAGGAAGAAGGAGTCCCTCAGGGATCGATTTTAAGTGCCACACTCTTTGCATTACGTACCAGTAGCATTATAAGAGACATCCCAGCCACGGTAGAAGTTTATATGTATGCAGATGATCTTGCTATTTCCTGTCAATCATCGAATATGGCTACCATTGAAAGACAACTACAGATAGCAATAAACAAAATTGAAACTTGGACAGAAAGCAACGGCTATCAATTAACCGAGGGGAAAACAGCAGCAATACACTTCTGTAAATTACGATCGCTTCATCCGGAACCTGTATTAAAACTGAAAGGCAGAGAAATACCGATGACAGACTCCATAAGATTATTGGGTCTGAATTTAGACACCAAATTAAATTTCCGTAAACATGTGACCTATCTACGAACTACGTGCCTCCAGAAACTAAACATCCTTCGTGCAGTATCCTCAACATCTTGGGGTGCTGACAGACAGTCATTGCTGAATTTATATCGTTCTCTAATCCGGTCACGATTAGACTATGGAGCCATAGTATATGCATCAGCAAAAAACAGCATCTTACGGTCCGTGAACACCATTCAACACAGTGCCCTTCGATCAGCACTAGGCGCCTTCAGAACCTCGCCAGTTCAAAGCTTGTATATAGAAGCACACGACCCTCCGCTTTATCTTAGAAGACAACGCCTACTCTGCCAATACGCTGCCAAAATAAGAAGCTTTCCAACTCACCCTTGTTGGGTATATCTCAACCAACCTTTATGGTCAACACTATATGAATCCAAACCTAATGAACCCAGACCTGCTGGAATTCGTCTTCAAGAACTAATAAAAAAGTGGAAACTCGATCTCAATAAAATTGCGGAAAGTGCAAATATGCCTTTACCTCCATGGAATAGACATCATATAAACATTGATCTTTACTTCGCTCAGTGGCCAAAAAATACCATTCCATTATGTAATATCCGACAGTTGCATGCCAACCATACTTCGCAACACACTGGAAAACTAATAATCTATACAGATGGATCTAAAACCCAATCACATGTAGGTGCAGCAACCGTGTTCCCTTCGCATGTAATTTCAAAATCCCTTCCAGTTGAGTGCAGCATTCTATCTGCAGAACTGTATGCTATACAGCTTGCATTAAGTGAAATATATCAACAGTCATCCCTCTCTGTTTTAATATACTCGGACTCACTAAGTGCTATTTCAGCCATACAGGGTAAACGACATTCTCGTCACCCTCTTCTACAAGAAATTGAGTTTTTAATCAACCTTTGTCAAAAGAAACACTCTGAAATAACTCTTTGCTGGATCCCAGGACACTGCGGAATAGAAGGCAATGAAAAAGCAGACATTGCAGCTAAGTCAGCATCAGAACTGCCAAACAGAACAAAGCTAGTACCACACACTGATTTTAGTCAAATCGTTATTAGAGAAAGTGAAAATGAATGGGCCCAAATATGGAAAAATGAAGTCAACAATAAACTACTTGAAATAAAACCTAATCCAGAAATATGGAACTCAAGCATCAGAGAGAGTCGCAGAGAAGACGTAATACTTGCCAGATTGAGAATTGGCCATACTCATCTTACTCATTTTCATCTATTGGCAAACAAAAATCCCCCACTCTGTTTTCAATGCCAAGTTCAACTTACAGTAAAACACATTCTTTTGGTATGCCCTCGATTCAGAAATTCCAGATTGCTTTGTTTTCAGAGTTTATGCAATAACCAGAATCAAGTTACTCTTCAACAGATCTTAGACAACTCTGCGAATATAGGTGAATTATTTAATTTTATTCGGCAAATCAGATTTGATAAACAAATCTAAAAAAAAAAAAAAAAAAAAAAAATGTTTGATTTACATTAAAAACTTGGAAAGACACATCTTGGCCATTGATGCCCTTGTGTCTTAAAACCCTTAAACAACAACAACCTCCTTGGATTCCGACTGTGCCATTATCCATATCACATCTTACAAACAGGAATAAAAAAGAGATCTCTCCAATCGTTATACAGAAGCTTCATGCACTGCACAGTTTTGAAAATAGAAACAGTCATCAGATTTACACAGATGGTTCAAAATCGAACAACTCAGTAGGTGCCGCAGTAGTTTTACCGGAATATATTATATCTGTCTCCTTGCCTCATGTTTGCAGTATTTTCACAGCAGAATTATATGCTATTAAACTAGCACTGGATGATATTACCCAGCATCAACTTCTACCTGCTCTAATCTATACTGACTCCCTTAGTGCAGTAGCAGCTTTGCAGAACAGCAAACATTCCTCAAATTCCTTGATTCAGCATATCAAAAAACAACTCGGAATTTTTCATAAAGCAAGAAAACAAGTGTCTATCTGTTGGATTCCCAGCCATGCTGGAATTCTAGGAAATAATCATGCAGACCAAGCCGCAAAAAATCCAGATCTTAATATACATGATAACTTTCAGTTTGTACAATTAACAGATTATAGGGATGTATTTCGTACCAAATATACTTCCATCTGGAAACAACTTTGGAGGGACCAATCGTGCAATAAACTTCGCAGAATAAAAAAAGATCTATGTTTGTGGAATTCTAGCTCACGTACAAATAGACAGGAGGAAGTTATATTAACAAGACTGCGCATTGGACATACCTTCCTTACTCACAAACATTTACTTTTAAGAGAAGATCCACCGCTCTGCTCTGTCTGTCAGATACAACTCACAGTAAGGCATATCCTGATTGATTGTCCCTCATATTCAGCCGTTCGAGCCACATCCTTCCAATCATTAGGAAACTTGCAAGCTCCTCTAACCCTCTCTCATGTACTTGGTGACAAAGCAAACCTAAGTGAGCTCTTTATATATATTAAACATCTAGGAATAATAAATGCACTCTGATATATCCATCCTAAATCATTAAAATGAACGTAATGACGCTGACAGACACATATTGGCCACAGTTGCCCTTGTGTCGTGAAATTTTCATACCAACAACAACAACAACTCCCGAGCGCATTTATTGCATGCCGGGTAGTGGGCGTCCCTTTGGGCTCCGTGGTGGGTGGGGATCCCGGGCACTGAAAAATCTAAAAACTATATGAATCCTGATAAAATTACTCCTTCAGGGGCCCCAATCCGGTCCCTATCTGAAAACATTAACACAGATACAGATAGCATTATTGCTAAAAAGAGGCCCCTCGACGTGGGCACCTGTACGTGGTGAGGGGACCTCCCAGTGATGCTGCTGGTTTTCCAGATTAGCATCACTGGGATCCAACGCCCATACCTTGGTTCCAGGGTTACATCATTGGAATCCGGCGTGTGCAGCCGTGCGCCGCGACCCGTGGAAGCGGAAAGGGGGATCCTGGTGGTTGAGGGGCCCAGCCTTAATACACCACTTTGGCCCCTGCTTCGACGAGACGGGTGGTCCCGGACCGGCTCGACTGGGATCAATCGGCGGGTGGTATTATACTGCTAGGGTCAACTGCGTTCCAATAAGTCTCCCTCCCTATGGTCCTGGGACGGGATAAAGACTTATTGGTAACGTGGGTATGGTGTTCTAAGCGAACTCGGCGTCCCATTCGTGTACGCAGTACCTGCTAGTTCACGAGTGGGCGCCCCCTCGTAGGGCTCCGTGGTGGGTGAGGTACTTAGGCATCAGACATTTTTCTTTACTCTCATGAGTAATTCAAATCCCCTTTCTTCTGGGGCCCCAACAAGGCCCCTACCTAATCGAGATGATGACGCAGATAACACCTCTGCAAAACGAGCCAGAACTGAGGATAAATCACCACCATTAGTGACACCGCTTTTCCTCATTCTCCATTCCACCGGAGAGCAGTCCATTGGAAAGATGTCACCCTTCTTCATCCAGAAAGGATTAGAAGGGTTGGCAGGTTCACCAAAATCTGTAAAAAGACTGCGTTCTGGCGACCTTTTGGTCGAAGCTTCTACCACCAAGCAAGCGGAAAAAATCATAAAGGCTACATCCATAGGGGGAATACCTATCATCGTAACCCCTCACAAAACTCTAAATTCTTCACGTGGTGTCATATCAGAGTGGGACCTTCTTCATGTTTCTGAAGAAGAGATCTGCTCTGAATTGAAAGACCAAGGAGTGACAGCTGTAAAGAGAATATCGATACGGAAGGATGGGAATCTCGTCCCTACCCGAGTTCTCATCCTCACGTTTAACACCCCACGGCCTCCAAATTCCATCAAGGCAGGTTATCTAAACTGCCCAGTGAGGATTTATATCCCAAACCCACTGCGGTGTTTTAGATGCCAAAAATACGGCCACTCACAAACATCTTGTCGTGGTAACCCTGCCTGTGCTCGATGTGGTGTTAAAGACCACGAGAGCAAGGAATGTACAGCTCCAAAACCCGCCTGTGTTAACTGCCAAGGTGAGCACCCCGCCTATTCAAGAGCATGCCAGCGGTGGAAAGACGAAAAAGAAATCCAAAAACTAAAAACAGAGCTGAATATTTCCTACCCAGAGGCCAGAAAACGTATCCAACCAGTAAATAGCGGGAAACCTTCATATGCCCAGAAGGTTTCTGCTAAGAGCACTATCGGGACACAAACTGAGATGACTATACCACCAAGAGAGTCATTCACCCCGATTGCACGCTATTTATTGAGTTCTCAAAAGCCCACCAAAAAAACACAGTCAGTTGCCACTCCTATATCCGTACCTCCTAGTGCTCCACCACTACCAAAACCAAGTGGTAAAGAGCCTGAAGTAACAACAGAAAGAATGGATGTAGAGAACAAGGAGGTACAGGATGAATCAGTCTTGGAACTCTTTGCGGAGGAAGAAATGGACACGGGACATCGTCCATTCTTCCCCAAAAAAGACAAAGCCAAGACTGATAAAAGTAAGCCCTCAGCACCTCGGAAGCCGCCTGATGGACCCACCAAGCCAAAATAATGGCTAAATTCCTACAATGGAATTGTCGTGGATTCCGGCGAAATACTGATGACATCAAGGCCCTCCTGCAAAAGCACGAGCCAGTTTGCTTTTGCTTGCAGGAGACTTATCTAAAGGCAAATGATGATCCCACCCTGCATAACATCACAATCTTTCGTAAGGATAGAATTGCGGATGGTCCTGCTCATGGAGGAGTGGCTATCCTTGTGGGTAATCAGACCCCAGTTCAGCCCTTGCTAATTACAACCAGCATAGAGGCTGTTGCAATTCGCCTTACAGTGGGATTTTTAATAACGGTCTGCTCGATTTATTTGCCACCTGGGACTGACATCTCCCAGGAAGACCTTGATGATCTTGTAACGCAGTTGCCTCCCCCTTTCTTACTTCTCGGGGATTTTAACGGACATAACACCCTGTGGGGTAGTGCTAACATCAACGGAAGGGGACGAGTCATAGAGCGTATGCTCAATGACAATGACCTTTCCCTTCTAAATACTGGAACAAACACCTTCTTCCATATGCCTACCCGTACTTTTTCTGCCATTGATCTCTCTATCTGCTCCCCTTCTCTACTCCCTTCACTCACCTGGGAAGTGGAGGAGAATCCATACGGAAGTGATCACTTCCCTGTGATAACCTTGTTACACAGTGGGAGACCGTGTCTTCCTTTTAGGTTACCACGGTGGAGGTTTGATCAGGCTGACTGGAATGCCTTCCAACATCAGGCAAATTTTGACCTCAGTACAGTCAGTCAGGAGCCTATCAATGACGCAGTAACGTACATCACAGAAATCATTGTCCACGCAGCTGCTAATGCTGTCCCAAAAACATCAGCCCGGTTTCCACCATTTCCCAAACCTTGGTGGAATTCACAATGCACAGCAGCAAAAAAGGCTCAAAACAAAGCGTGGGGGATATTTCGCCGATATCCTACCACGAACAACCTTATAGCCTTCAAACGTGCACGAGCCAAAGCACGCTACATCCGTCGTCAGAGCCAAAAGGAATCGTGGATCCGTTTTACATCATCTATTAACCAGTCTACCAACTCTAAGGTAGTCTGGGATAAAATCCGGAAAATGAAGGGAAAATATACATCCCACCCTTCTTCAATCTTAGATTATAATGGATGCGCTGTTGCAGATCCAACTGCAATAGCCAATGCTCTTGGGGAAACATTCTCTAACATCTCCGCAACATCCTCGTACTCCCCAGAGTTCCTGGTCCTGAAACATAAACTGGAAAGAGAAGCACTTAATTTTAAGTCCAAGGGCCTCTATCCCTACAACGGGGATTTTACTATTCAGGAACTGAAAAGAGCCCTCGCTCTTTCCAAAGCAAGTGCTGTTGGACCAGATGGCATCCATTATGACATGATTAAACATCTTTCACCAAAATCTATGGATTGTCTGCTCCTTCTGTATAACAGAATCTTTACTGAAGGGCAGTTTCCGGATTCCTGGAGAAAGGCAATCGTTCTTGCCTTCCCTAAGCCAGGAAAGGATCCAAAAGTCACCACCAACTATCGTCCTATTGCTCTGACTAGCTGTCTGTGCAAAATCCTGGAGAGAATGGTTAATTCTCGTTTAATATGGTACTTAGAATCAAATGACCTTCTCTCCAACATACAGTGCGGCTTCCGAAGGAACCGGTCCACTTTGGACCATCTTATTAGATTGGAAGCATCCATCCGGGATGCTTTCCTAAAACGTGAACACTTGGTGTCGGTGTTCTTTGACATGGAGAAAGCGTATGACACAACTTGGAGATTTGGCATCTTAAAAGATCTGCATAGCCTTGGCCTTAGGGGGCAACTCCCCATTTTTATTAAAAACTTTTTAGCCAATCGATCTTTCCAAGTTCGTGTGGGATCCTCACTCTCTCGTTCCTTCAGCCAAGAGGAGGGAGTACCACAAGGATCAGTATTAAGTGTCACGCTTTTTGCCATCAAAGTGAATTCCATCACAGAACAACTTCCTCCAACTGTAAACTGTGCCCTCTATGTTGATGACTTTAGCATATTTTGTCAGTCATGCAACATGAGGGTTATTGAAAGACAACTGCAGAAAGCTATTGATCGCCTCAACTCCTGGGCTCTTGCTAATGGCTTCAGGTTCTCGCCGGAGAAGACCGTTTGCGTACACTTTTGTCGTAAGCGTAATCTTCATCCTGAGCCTGAATTAAAGCTCGGACAAAATGTAATTCCAATAGCAGCGGACACAAAATTCTTGGGACTCGTATTCGATAAAAAGCTGACCTTTCTGGATCACATCCGTCAACTCCGCACAAAGTGCACAAGAGGGCTAAATATTCTGCGCTCTCTTTCCTCAACATCTTGGGGTGCGGATCGATGCACCCTACTACGCATCTATCGTGCACTTGTACGATCCAGACTGGATTACGGGTCCCTGGTATACAATTCGGCCAGAGACAGTGTACTTCGTTGGCTCGATCCTGTCCATCATCTGGCTCTCCGTACCGCTATTGGAGCATATCGCACATCTCCTGTCCAGAGCTTATACGTCGAAGCAAACGAACCGCCATTATTGCTTCGACGTAAGCAGTTGTCTCTAAACTACGCTCTAAAACTGAAATCCCTGCCAGACCACCCTACGTGGCTAACCGTTTTTGAGCCACGATGGGAAAATTTGTACAACACCCGTAAGACTGCCAATCGTCCTTTTGGTATTCGTGTCCAAGAGCTACTCAAAGAACTTAATATAAAGGTAGACAGAGTTGCCCAAACACCAAAGCAACCCCTTCCACCCTGGCATGCTCATGTCCCGGCATGTGACTTGTCCCTTCGAAATTGGGGAAAGTCGGACACTCCATCGTCTGTCTACCTGCAGCTTTTTTCAGCACACCGAGCTGAACATTCTGACTTCGCGCCAGTCTACACAGACGGGTCGAAGTCAGAATCATATGTGGGATCTGCTGCTGTCTTTACAGACAGCACTACATCGGAGCAGATTCCCTCTGAATGCAGCATATTTACTGCAGAGCTGCACGCTATAGAGTTAGCCTTGGATCACATTAGTGAATGCCAATACCAACGGTTCATTTTGTATACCGACGCTCTCAGCGTGTTACAGGCTTTAATATCTGTGAGATATAATTCTCATCCAGTTCTGTCTAGCATTCAGCAGAAGATTCACGTTCTCCATGAACGTGAATATGATATCCGCTTCTGCTGGATTCCTAGCCACATTGGGATTAGGGGAAATGATTTGGCTGACGCCGCAGCCAAATCAGCAATTCCCAATAATGACCACTGCCTGTTAGTCCCCTATACAGACTACAGGCAAATAATACATCAAAAGATACATTCCCAATGGCAGGATTCGTGGAATAGACAGACTGCGAATAAGTTATATCATATAAAACCTGTAATTGAACCGTGGCAGTCTAGTCTGCGCAGGAATCGTAAGGAGGAAGTTGTTCTTGCCCGGACCCGCATAGGACACAGTCATTTAACTCATTCGTTTTTGCTGAGGGCTGATGACCCTCCTATGTGTGTGTCCTGTGGCACAATCCTAACGATTAGACACCTTTTAATTGACTGTCCAGATTTTAGCAGCACCCGTTTTACCGCTTTTAGTCATCTGACTGAGCCTTATACACTCAGTCAGATTTTATCCGACAATGACAACGTGTCTGCTGTTTTTCGCTATTTTAAATCAATAAAAGTTTTTAATTGTATTTAAAATTTGTTATTGTTATCTCTTTATTGATTTAATTTTTATATATTTGTTATTATTTATCTGGACATGGTGACCTAACTAATTAGGTCACCGAGAATTTAAACTTTTAAATATTGCATAGTCTTGGCGCATTATGGCCACAGCTGCCAATGCGCCAATAAAAAAACCAAAAACAAACAAACAAACAAGCTAAAAAGAGGCAGCGAACCGAATTACCATCAGGGCCAGTCCCAAGGTTCTTCATCATGCATTCTACCAATGAGACATCGATTGGTAAAATGTCGCCTTTTTTTATTCAAAAAGGGTTAGATGGGTTAGCAGGTTCACCCAAATCAGTTAAAAGGCTTCGTTCTGGAGACCTTTTAATTGAAACTAAAAATGACAGGCAATCAGAACATCTACTCCGAACAACATCAATCGGAGGAATCGCTATAACAGTGACACCACACAGAACACTCAATTCATCGAGAGGTGACATTTCGGAGTGGGACCTTCTCGACGTAACCGAGGAGGAAATCTGCTTCGAATTAAAACCACAGGGAGTCATTGCCGTCAAGAGAATCACTGCACGAAGGGATGGAAAAATTGTTAAAACCAGGAGCGTTATCCTGACTTTTAACTCTCCTAAACCTCCTGACGAGATTAAAGCTGGATACATCAACTGTTCAGTGCGTCCATACGTTCCGAACCCTTTACGATGTTTTAAATGCCAGAAGTATGGACATTCTCAAATGGCCTGCCGTGGAATCCTCGCATGCGCTCAATGCGGTGCAAAGGAGCACGAAACAACAGCATGTTCAGCTGCAAAACCCACCTGTATTAACTGTGAAGGCGAACACCTGGCCTATTCGCGAGCATGCCAGAGGTGGAAAGAAGAAAAAGAAATTCAACGGCTGAAGGCAGAGCTAAATATATCATACCAGGAGGCAAGGAAATCGGTGAAACCCCTGAATATCAACAAACCTACCTACGCTCAGAAGGTAGCAGGGAGATATTCCGTCGGAACTCAGACGGACATGACCATTCCTCCAAAGGAGTCTTTCACTCCCATCGCGCGTTATCTTTTAAGTTCTCAAAAACCTGCACAGAAGGACCAATCAGCTGCCACTCCTATATCGGTAACTCCTAACGCTCCACAAGTAACAAAGGTAACTATGAAAGAAAAGAATAAAAAAGGGGATGTGCCCCCTAGAACCCAAGGGAAGATGGATGTCGAGCAGAAGGAGGTACCCGAAGATTCAGTCTTGGAACTCTTTGCGGACGAAGAAATGGACACGGGACAGCGTCCATTCTTCCCCAAAAACGATAGACCCAAGACTGATAAACGTAAGCCCTCAGCACCTCGGAACCCGCCTGATGGACCCACCAGCCAAAATAATGGCTAAATTCCTACAATTGAATTGTCGTGGATTCCGGCGAAATATTGATGACATCAAGGCCCTCCTGCAAAAGCACGAGCCAGTTTGCTTTTGCTTGCAGGAGACATATCTAAAGGCAAATGACGATCCCACGATGCATAACACCACAATTTTTCGTAAGGATAGAATTGCTGATGGCTCTGTACATGGGGGAGTGGCTATCCTTGTAGGTAACAAGACCCCAGTGCAGCCCTTGCTAATTACAACTAGCATAGAGGCTGTTGCAATTCGCCTTACGGTGGGATTTTGATTAACCGTGTGCTCTATCTATTTGCCACCTGGGACTGACATCTCCCAGGAAGACCTTGATGATCTTCTAACGCAGTAGCCTCCCCCTTTCTTACTTCTCGGGGACTTTAACGAACATAACACTCTGTGGGGTAGTGCTAACATCAACGGAAGGGGACGAGTCATAGAGCGTATGCTCAATGACAATGACCTTTCCCTTCTAAATACTGGAACAAACACCTTCTTCCACATGCCTACCCGTACCTTTTCTGCCATTGATCTCTCTATCTGTTCCCCTTTTCTACTCCCTTCACTCTCCGAGTTAGCAGCATGACCCGAGATATCCCAAAAACTATTCAAACTTATATGTATGCAGATGATCTTACCATTTCCTGTCAATCTCAAAGTATGAATACCATTCAACGGCAGCTACAACTTGCCATTACCAAAATAGAATCCTGGACTTCACGGAACGGTTACAGACTGTTAGAAAATAAATGCACTGTCACTCACTTTTGCAAGAAGCGAGCTCTCCATCCTGAACCTGAATTACAAATAAACAATACTCCAATCCCTCTCGTTAATACCGTTTAATTTCTTGGATTAATATTAGACCGCAAACTAAATTTCCAAGCTCACATCACTTATTTGAGATCTTCTTGCTTAAAGCATTTGAATATACTTCGTTCGGTCTCATCTATGTCTTGGGGAGCTGATCGGTGTACTTTACTGCATCTTTATAGAAGTTTAATCCGTTCACGGTTAGATTATGGTTGTCCAGTGTATGACTCTGCCAGGAGCACTACTTTAAAACGGCTAAATATGATCCATCATAGTGCTCTGAGGACTGCGCTGGGAGCTTTCAGGACTTCTCCGATCCAAAGTCTATATATTGAAGCTCATGATCCCCCATTACACCTGCGTAGAAAAGCACTACTGCTTCACTACGCTGCTAAGATCCAGAGTCTACCATCGCACCCAAGTTGGGAATATCTCTATAATACTCGTTGGGAAGCCTTGTTTGAGAGCAAGCCAAAAGAAAATAGACCCGCCTCCCTCAGAATCAAAGAGCTTGTTCAGACTTGGAACGTCGATTTAAATGAAATCTTCCAAGACACAACTACACCTGTTGCTCCTTGGACATATGTGTCTGTCTCTCAAGATACATACTTCCTCCAGTGGGGGAAAAATAAACCTTCCTGCAATATCAGACAGTTACATTCAGCTCATGCTACGGACAACCATTCCTGTAAAATTTATACCGATGGTTCAAAAACTGAGAGTATGGTAGGTGCTGCGGCAGTTTTTCCTTTATGTACAATTTCAGCCATACTACCGCTTGCTTGCAGTGTCTTCACAGCTGAATTATATGCCATTAAGTTGGCGCTTAGTAAGGTAATTGAGCTTTCTATCTCATCTGCCATAATTTACACAGATTCTCTTAGTGCTGTCTCTGCCATAAGGGGCCCCAGGTGCCAAGCGATTTTGTGATCAAGTGTCTTTGCCAGTGAATTTGCGCTCTCTTGAATAAATAAAATCGTCTTCTTTATTTACAGCGTTACACTAACAATCAATTACATAAGCTTAAGTAAAGAAATCACTTTACTTGAACAGGAGGAAAAGTAACCTTCTTTCTTCTTTTTCTTTTATTTTGCATTACTACTAACCCACTACCGCTTGGTCACAAAGGTGGCACTGCTCCTGCCTCCACGTGGCGGGGCTGGTAACCTGGAGGGGAAAAGGTCTCCCTTCCAGGGCGAAATGGAGCAAGAAGTCCGTAAAACCCAGAAAAACACTGGGTGCATAGAAGAAACCTTGACACGGCAGGAACAAGAGGAGTCTGGTTCTGTCGCAGCAAAACGTCAAAAGACTGACGTAGGCAGAATCCGAACTCCAACCTTCTTGATTATTCATTCAACTGAAGAACAACCAGTTGGAAAGCTCTCTCCATTTCTAGTGCAGAAATGCCTAGAAAGCACAATAGGAACTCCAAAGACAGTTCGTCGTCTAAGATCAGGTGACCTACTAGTTGAAGTTGCCACTGCTCGACAGGCTGAGCAACTACAAAAAATGAAAACTTTTGGTGGAACTTCTATCACCGTTTCACCCCACATTTCCCTGAACACGTCAAGAGGTGTCATCACCGAATGGGACCTCATGAACGTGTCAGACGAAGAACTAAAACAAGAATTACACGACCAAGGAATCATTAATGTCAGACGAATTATGACAAAGAAAGATGGCATACTAGTTCCTACACGGAACATAATACTTACTTTTGACAATCCCAAGCCACCAACAGTGATAAAAGCAGGCTACCTTAACTGCCGAGTTAAACCGTACATCCCGAACCCGCTACGCTGCTATAAATGCCAAAAATTTGGGCACTCACAGACAGTCTGCAGAGGAGTAGCTGCCTGTGCCACGTGTGGATCCACTGAACACATTAGTACTGACTGCACAGCCACAAGACCAATCTGTCTAAACTGTAAAGAGGCACACCCAGCATATTCCAAAGAGTGTTCCCTTTGGCAGCGTGAAAAAAAGATACAGCGGTACAAAACCGAACATAACGTAACCTACCAAGAGGCCAAAAAATCCCTACCGGTTCCAAATACTAGTAAGCCCACTTATGCACAAATAACCACAAAACACATATCAATTTCTACCCAAACGGAAGTAACTGTACCACCAAGCAAATCACTAGCTGAATGGGCAAGGTCATTGCTGTCCCCAGTACCAACGCCCCATACGAAAAACAAACATACCAAAGCCATAAATACGCCAATCTCAGTACAACCTGATGCCATTCAACAGAATACCACAGTATCTACTACTCCTGACTCAAATCAAACAGAATACATGGACTCAGAAGAAAATTTGAATCACGACGAACAGGTTCTAGAACTGTTCTCCAATGAGGACATGGATACAGGGAAACCTTACTTCCCAAAGAAGGGGAAAGTTAAACTTGACCGAGGCAAATCTTCTGTCCCTCGAAAAGAAGTCTAGGGTTCCACTAAACCCAAATAATGCTTACTTTCTTACAGTGGAACTGCAGAGGCTATCGCAGTAACTTGTCCGACATCCAAGATCTTCTTTCACAATATGACCCTATTGCCTTTTGCTTACAGGAAACCAATCTGACACCAAATATAAAAGTTTCCCTTCGGAAATACATAATACATCGTCAAGATCGTGTTGCACAAAATTCAAACAATCCTGCCCATGGAGGAGTAGCATTGATCATCAATGCCCAGATACCCTCAAAGCCACTCCCGCTAAAAACAAACCTTGAGGCAGTTGCTGCACGAGTCAATATTAACTTTGATTTAACCATAGTCTCACTATACTTGCCACCTAACCAAAATATAAGCTATGCCGATTTAGAAGAATTAGTAATACAACTTCCCAAACCCTACTGTATCTTAGGAGACCTCAATAGTCACCATCCGCTGTGGGGAAACCACAATCTGGACAAGCGTGGACAAATAATTGAAAAATTACTCGATCAACAGAATCTGATAACTCTGAATAATGGGGCTCACACCTATACACATCTTCCGACAGGATCTACATCAGCTATTGATGTCTCCCTGTGCACAGCAACCATATATCCACTATTTGGATGGACCATTCACAGCAATCCGCTGGGCAGTGATCATTATCCTGTGATATGTCGCATTAACACAAGCATTCCCCACCTTTCTTATCGGATCCCTAAATGGAACTTTTCAAAAGCTGAATGGGATGTGTACAAGCAGCTAGCAATACTAGAAGAAAACCAGATCCAACAGACATCCATAAACCTGGCAGTAGAATACATATCTAATCAAATACTGCAGGCAGCAGACAAAGCAACTCCAAAACAATCCACAAAAATATCGGCCAAATCAAAAGTGTGGTGGAATGATGAATGTAATGCAGCTAAAAAACAGAAGAACAAAGCATGGAACGTCTTCAGGAAGTTCCCAACAACAGAAAACCTCATCCGCTTTAAACAGGCAAGAGCAAAGGCAAAACGAGTCAGGCAGACTAGTAGAAGGGAAGCATGGAGACGCTTCGCATCCACAATTAGAAGCACGACAAAAACTCAAACAATATGGGCAAAAATACAGCGGATGTACGGAAAACACCCACGTGTCAACTGTCCCATGCTCACTGTCAATGGCCATGATATTACAAAACCTGAGGATATCGCAAACACGCTGGGTAAAACTTTCATGAACATATCAGCCGCAACATCATACTCGCAATATTTTCAGGCACACAAAGCACAAGCTGAAAAAAAACGTATCAATTTTGAATCAGTATCAATTTCTGCGTACAATCTCCCCTTCACAATGTCAGAGTTGCATCATGCTCTATCGTCTACTAAACTCAGTGCAGCAGGGCCTGATGGAATCCACTACATCATGATAGCAAAACTCAGCGAACCGGCTCTCAAGACTCTGTTACTCCTCTATAACAGAATATTCAAAGAAAACACGTTCCCCGACAAATGGCACCATGCGTACATTCTGGCTTTTCCAAAACCAGGCAAAGACCCTACAAATCCGCAACATTATCGACCTATTGCACTCACTAGCTGTATGAGCAAGGTCATGGAAAAAATGGTTAACGGCCGACTAACCTGGTTTCTAGCTCAAAATGATCTCCTAAATCCTGTGCAATGTGGTTTCCGGGAAGGTAGATCCACTCTTGACCTTTTGATCAAGACAGAAATAAACATCCGGGATGCCTTCGTCCGAAAAGAACATCTTGCAATGGTCTTCTTTGACATCGAAAAAGCCTTTGACACTTCTTGGAGATATGGTATTATGCGAACCCTATACGATCTGGGCTTTCGCGGACACCTACCACAGTTTATCAGAAACTTCCTGCATTGCCGCTCATTCCAAGTTAGAGTTCACAACCACTTATCTTCAAAATTCATCCAGGAAGAAGGAGTACCACAAGGGTCAGTGCTAAGTGCTACTCTCTTTAATATAATAATGAATTCTATAACACACGACCTACCACAAACGATATACACTACCCTGTACGCTGATGACTTCAGTATCGCCTGCCATTCGCCTAACATGCGAATGATAGAAAGGCAGTTGCAATGTGCTATCAACAAAATAGCTAAATGGTCCCAAAACAATGGTTTTTCGTCTCTCACACCAAAAAACAGTTGGGATACACTTCTGTAGAAAGCGTAATCTACACCAACATCCGGAACTTAGACTAGAAAATCAGGTCATACCAGTGGTCCCTAGTGTTCGCTTTCTGGGTGTGATATTCGACCAAAAACTCACTTTCCTTGATCATATAAAAACGCTCCGGACTAACTGTCTTAAAAAGCTTAACATTCTAAGAGTTCTATCGGGCACAACGTGGGGAGCTGACCGTTACACGCTGCTAAATCTCTACCGTGCACTAATACGGTCACGTCTGGATTATGGTTCTGTCGTATATAGCTCTGCTAGACCAAGCGCTCTACGTTGGCTTGATCCTGTACACCACAGCGCTCTTCGTCTTGCACTGGGGGCGTACCGTACATCACCGGTTCAGAGCCTATATACCGAAGCGCATGAAACACCCTTACAGCTACGGAGACAAATGCTTTTATTAAATTATGCTGCAAAACTCAAAGGGCATCCAAACCACCCCACTTGGAATGGTGTTTTCCATCCTAAATGGGAAAACCTTTATAGAGCCTACCCATCAATAAACCCACCAATTGGGATACGTCTTCGCTCACTACAAGCTGACTGGCAAATTGACCTGAGTAAGATACAGCCTACTGCCTCTCATGCAGTCCCGCCATGGATGTATCACATACCGCCGTGTGACTTTTCATTCACAGCCTGGGGAAAACACACCATGTCCCAACAGAACTTGCTTCAAATACATGCCACACTGAGAACCCAGCACGGCCAGTACACACCGATCTACACAGATGGATCTAAAAGTGAAAAGCATGTTGGTGCAGCAGCAGTATTTCCTAACATCACTTTGTCCAAAAAACTCCCCACCGAATGTAGCAGCTATACTGCAGAACTCTGTGCTATCCACATAGCCTTAAACTACACACTCTCAAGAACTATACTCCACAGCGTTATTTATACCGACTCCATTAGTGCTATCCAAGCTATACAACACAATACAAAAAATGATAACCCCTTACTTAGACAGATCTGGAATAGTCTGACCAAGTTAAACCAGAAGAAACAACAGGTTCTGTTATGTTGGATCCCTGGTCACGCTGGCATTTCCGGAAACGAACAGGCCGACCTAGCTGCCAAAACTGCTACCGATCCTATAGACCAATCCTTCACTACACCTATATCTGACTATAAGTGCATTATAAATAAGCGATGCCTTGAACTATGGCAACATATCTGGCAGAATCAAGCCAACAATAAGCTACTTGGCGTAAAAAAATATCTAAAACCATGGAGATCTAGTATCCGTGAGAACCGTCATGAAGAAGTTGTATTAGCCCGATTAAGGATAGGCCACACACACCTGACACATCTTTATTTGCTGGCAGCCACTGACCCACCACTGTGTACAAACTGCAACACTCAGCTCACTGTCCACCATCTACTTATTGATTGTCCCAAGTACAGTATTCAGCGACAAGCTATGTTTATCTCATTTCCCAGGACGAACACCTCTCTCAGCATTTCTGATCTACTAGGAGACACACCACGTGTCCAAAATTTTTGATTTCCTCAAACATATAAAACTATACAACACAATATAAATTTGAATAGCATCTATACAGATGCAATTCAAGATTTAACATCACCATAGTTAGGCGCATTATGACCTTTGCTGTCCTTGCGCCGTAAAGCCCCCAAAACAACAACAACAACAACAACAACTCTGCCATAAGCAAGAATTCCTCCACATCTCACCCTACATTGAAACAGATTCATTCCCAGCTATTTGCTTGCAGTGTGTCCAATCGGTCAATTAGTTTTTGCTGGATCCCTGGCCATTCAGGCATTCCGGGAAATGAAAGTGCCGACTTTGCTGCTAAACATCCTCAACCCGCTCTCTCACAACATCCTCAGGTTCCTTTCTCTGATTTTAAGTCTGTCGTACGCAAAGCCTGCTACAATAAATGGTCACAGACCTGGAAAAGTGACCCTAACAATAAACTTTACCAGATAAAAGAAGATCCAAAGCTGTGGCTGTCTGGCTTCCGAAGAAACAGACGAGAGGAAGTGGTACTGGCAAGACTCAGAATTGGACACACTCGCCATACTCATCTCTTTCTATTATTGGGTGAAAACGCACCCCAGTGCCCATCCTGTCAGACGCAACTTACAGTCCGTCATTTCCTGGTTGATTGTCCCTTACATTCAACCATCCGGTCAAATAATTTTCAGTCTCTCTCTAAATTGAATATATCACCTGATTTATCTCGCATCTTAGGAAATGAAGCAAATATTGAAGAACTTTTATTATATATAAAACATATTGGTTTGTACAGAAGCATATAACGTAATTTCTCTAACAATATGCTTTTTGTCAATTAACGCTGAAGAGACACAATTTGGCCTTAGTAGCCCTTGTGTCGTTAAACCGAACAACAACAACAACAACAACAACTCCTTTCACTCACCTGGGAAGTGGAGGAGAATCCATACGGAACTGACCACTTCCCTGTGAATAACCTCGTTACAAAGTGGGAGACCATGTCTTCCCTTCAGGTTACCACGGTGGAAGTTTGATCAGGGTGACTGGACTGCCTTCCAACATCAGGCAAATTTTGATCATAGCACGGTCAGTCAAGAGCCTATCAATGATGCAGTTAAGTACATCACAGAAAATATTGTCCAAGCAGCTGCGAATGCTGTTCCAAAACCATCTGCCAGGTTTCCACCATTTCCCAAACCTTGGTGGAATTCACAGCAGCAAAAAAGGCTCAAAACAAAGCGTGGGGGATATTTCGCCGATATCCTACCACGAACAACCTTATAGCCTTCAAACGTGCACGAGCCAAAGCACGCTACATCCGTCGTCAGAGTCAAAAGGAATCGTGGATCCGTTTTACATCATCTATTAACTAGTCTACCAACTCTAAGGTAGTCTGGGATAAAATCCGGAAAATGAAGGGGAAATATACATCCCACCCTTCTTCAATCCTAGATTATAATGGATGCGCTATTGCAGATCCAACTGCAATAGCCAATGCTCTTGGGGAAGCATTCTCTAATATCACTGCAACATCTTCGTATTCCCCAGAGTTCCTGGTCCTGAAATATAAAATCGAAAAAGAGGCACTTAACTTTAAATCTAAGAGCATTTATCCCTACAACGGGGATTTCACTATTCAGGAACTGAAAAGAGCCCTCGCTCTTTCCAAAGCAAGTGCCGTTGGACCAGATGGCATCCATTATGAAATGATTAAACATCTTTCACCAAAATCTATGGATTGTCTGCTCCTTCTGTATAACAGAATCTTTACTGAAGGCCAGTTTCCGGACTCCTGGCGAAAGGCAATCGTTCTTGCCTTTCTAAAACAAAGCCAGGAAAGGATCCAAAAGTCACCACCAATTATCGTCCTATTGCTCTGACCAGCTGTCTGTGCAAAATCCTGGAGAGAATGATTAATTCCCGTTTAATATGGTACTTAGAATCAAACGACCTTCTCTCCAACATCCAGGGCGGCTTCCGAAGGAACCTGTCCACTTTGGACCATCTTATTAGATTGGAAGCATCCATCCGGGATGCTTTCCTAAAACGCGAACACTTGGTGTCGGTGTTCTTTGACATGGAGAAAGCGTATGACACAACTTGGAGATTTGGCATCTTAAAAGATCTGCATAGCCTTGGCCTTAGGGGGCAACTCCCCATTTTTATTAAAAACTTTTTAGCCAATCGATCTTTCCAAGTTCGTGTGGGATCCTCACTCTCTCGTCCCTTCAGCCAATAGGAGGGAGTACCACAAGGATCAGTATTAAGTGTCACGCTTTTTGCCATCAAAGTCAATTCCATCACAGAACAACTTCCTCCAACTGTAAACTGTGCCCTCTATGTTGATGACTTTAGCATATTTTGTCAGTCTTGCAACATGAGGGTTATTGAAAGACAACTGCAGAAAGCCATTGATCGCCTTAATTCCTGGGCACTTGCTAATGGCTTCAGGTTCTCGCCGGAGAAGACCGTTTGCGTACACTTTTGTCGCAAGCGTAATCTTCATCCTGAACCTGAATTAAGGCTCGGACAAAATGTTATTCCAGTAGTGTCAGACACAAAATTCTTGGGACTTGTGTTTGATAAACAGTTGACCTTTCTCGAACATATTCGTCAACTTCCTACAAAATGCACGAGGGGACTCAATATTCTCCGCTCTCTCTCCTCAACACGTTGGGGAGCAGATCGGTGCACCCTACTACGGATTTACCGTGCACTTGTACGACCCAAATTAGACTACGGGTCCCAGGTATACTCCTCAGCTAGAGATAATGTCCTCCGATGGCTGGACCCTATCCACCATCAGGCTCTCCGTATCGCTACTGGAGCTTTTCGAACATCTCCTGTCCACAGCTTATACGTCGAAGCAAACGAACCATCGTTATCCCTTCGACGTAAGCAATTGTCTTTAAACTATGCTTTAAATTTGAAATCCCTGCCAGACCATCCTACGTGGGCATCCGTTTTTGAGCCACTTTGGGAAAACTTATACAATACCCGTCAGACTGCCAACCGACATTTTGGTATTCGTGTTCAAGAGCTAATCAGAGAGTTTAACATCATGGTAGACAGGGTGGCACAAACACCAAAAGAAACTCTTCCACCCTGGCATGCTCATCCCCCACCGTGCGACTTTTCCCTTAAGAAATGGGTGAAGTCTGAGACCTCATCATCTGTCTATCAGCAGCTCTACTCTGCACACCAAGCTGAGCACTCAGACTTCCTGCCCGTTTACACAGACGGCTCGAAGTCTGAATCGTGCGTAGGATCTGCTGCTGTCTTTCCGGACACTATAATATCTCAGCAGATTCCTCCTGAATCCAGCATATACACTGCAGAGCTGTATGCTATAGAGTTACCCTTGGATCACATTCGAACTTGTCAATTCCAAAGGTCAATAATATATTCCGATTCTTTGAGTGCATTACAGATTTTATTATCTACGAGACATAATTCTCATCCAGTTCTTTGTCGGGTTCAGCAGAAGAGACATTCTCTTCATGAATGCAAGTTTGATATCCGCTTCTGCTGGATTCCTAGCCACATTGGGATAAAGGGAAATGATTTGGCTGACGCTGCAGCCAAATCAGCAACACCCACTCATAATCGCTGCCTGTCAGTCCCCTATACAGACTACAGGCAAATAATACGCAACAAGATATATTCCCAATGGCAAGAACTATGGCAGAGACAGAAAACAAATAAATTATATCGTATAAAGCCTGTAATTGAACCGTGGCAGTCTAGTCTGCGCAGGAATCGTAAGGAGGAAGTTGTTCTTGCCCGGACCCGCATAGGACACAGTCATTTAACTCATTCGTTTTTGCTGAGGGCTGATGACCCTCCTATGAGTGTGTCCTGTGGCACAATTTTAACTATGAGACACATTTTAATTGATTGTCCAGATTTTAGTAATATCCGTTTTACTGCTTTTAAACATCTGACTGAACCGTATACACTCAGTCAGATTTTATCCGACAATGACAATGTGTCTGCTATTTTTAGATTTTTAAAATCAATAAATAATTTTACTCGTTTATAAAATTTACATTTTTCTTATACTTCTTGACATAGTGACCTAACTAATTAGGTCACTGAAAGTTTAAATTTGTTTTTTAAATGACATGGTCTTGGCGCATTATAGCCTTAGTAGCTAATGCGCTAAAAAAAACCAAAACAAACAAACAAATCCTTTTCCCTGCTAGCAAAATTCCTATATATCATTGACAAAACCCCATGACCTGCCCTGGCAGCCTGTCTGCATTGCTCAGAGAACTTCATATCTGACTGCACAATTACTCCCAGGTATTTTTCATTTTCTACCACCTTAAGTGTAGTACCACACAGTTGGTACGTTTCTCTGGGGTTACTTCTACCCATATGCAGTACTTTGCATTTATCAAGGTTAAACTTCAGTTCCCACTTCTTAGCCCATCTGCCCAAATTATCTAGATCCTGTTGCAGTAGTACACTGCCATTGGCCCCGAGTGCCAAGCGAGTGATCAAAGCGATATACAAAGCGATTTGAAAGCGTCTTTTTTCCAAGCGACTGATTAGAGAGTTTGTTAAAACCTTTTCTTTTATAAAGTTATTTATTTTGGCTCTTCCTAAATAAAGAAGTAAGCTTCCTGACAAGAAAGGAAAGACACCTTTCTATTATATATATAAGTAACTTCTCTAACACACTAACCACTTTTCGCTTGGTCACTGGTGGCACCGCTCCTGCCTCCACGTGGCGGGGCCGGTAACCTGGGAGAAGAAAGTCCCTCTCCCGGGGCTAAAAGGAGCAAACATGGAATTTGATAATTTTCCTCCAATTGAGCCTCGACGCTCATCAGGTCCATTAGTCAATGACACAGACCATGACACATCACAGTCGAAAAGACTGCGAACTGACAAAGAGCAACAGGAATTCCCATCTTTCCTAATCTTCCACTCCTTGTCAAGCATATGCATGAATACGCTCTCCCCATTTTTGATACAGAAATGCTTGGAAAGCTCATCAGGTTCGCCTAAAATGGTGAAAAGGCTTAGATCCGGAGATTTGCTTATAGAAAGTGCGAGTCGTAAGCAATCAGAGACTCTGCTGAACCTCTCAACCTTTGGTGGTATTCCAGTGCAAATTACACCACATGCAACACTAAATACCTCCAGAGGGGTAATTTCTGAGTGGGATTTGATGAATGTCACAGATGAAGAACTGGTCCAAGAATTAAAAGAACAGAAAGTCTCACAAGCTAAGCGGATTATGATCAGAAAAGATGGTCAGCTTGTTCCCACACGAAACATCATCCTAACGTTTGGCACACCAAATTTACCTTTGAATGTTAAAGCCGGCTATCTAAACTGCCGTGTAAGACCCTACATTCCTAATCCCATCAGGTGTTATAAGTGCCAAAGGTTTGGGCACTCTCAGACCGTCTGTCGAGGGGATGCTGTGTGCCCAAACTGTGGTTCAAAATCTCACACACAAACGGAATGTGATGCTGAAACGCCACATTGTCCGAACTGTCAAGGCCAACATCCCGCTTATTCGAGGACCTGTGAACTATGGAAAACAGGGAAAAATATACAAAAATACAGAGTAGAGCGGAAAGTGACTTTCCAGGAGGCAAAGAAACAAATTATGCTTACTACACCAAAACACAGCTATGCAGCAGCAACAAAGAAATATCAGTCAGCAGCCACTCAAACTGACGTGTCTATTGCAGACTGGGCTAGAGAAATACTCTCAGCCTCACAGCAATCTACTAAACAACAACATGCGACAGATCGTGCCAATAATACGCCAATTACAGTACCGTCAACTGCATCGCAGTCCTCCTCAGAAACCATAAAAACTAAGATAGTAGCTCCAATGCAGAAAACTCAGCCAAATTTAACAAATATGGATACAGATGAAAACATCAACCAGGATGAGACAATCTTAGATCTACACGCAGAAGATGACATGGACACCGGACGACCAATTTTCTCGAAAAAAGAAAGAATAAAATTGGAGAGACAGAAACATACTGGACCTAAAAGGCAGACTGAACCAAACCCAACTACTAAAAACAAATAATGGACCACATCATACAGTGGAACTGTAGAGGCCTACGTAGCAACATTGATGATATCTATGACCTAATCCCACAGTATAGTCCGGTAAGCATATGTTTACAAGAAACTAATCTACCACCAAACGTAATCCCAAAAATCAAGAATTATACTATATATCAGCATACCAGAAATAACAATAACACTGTGCATGGAGGTGTGGCCATTCTTGTAAACTCAAGAATTCCTACTAAACATATTCCACTGCAGACCCCCTTAGAAGCAGTAGCAGTACGTGTCTCCTTAGGAATCATGCTAACAATAGTTTCAATCTACTTATCACCAAACAAAGTATATACTTATAATGATCTAGAAGAACTTCTGCTGCAGATCCCTCCCCCCTTCTGTTTATTGGGGGATTTTAATGCCCACCATCCACTCTGGGGCTCCCCGCATACAGACAGACGAGGAAAAATTCTGGAATCGCTACTTGACAAATGTAATCTAACACTGCTGAACACTGGTGCAGATACTTACATTCATTTCGCTACTAGAACAACTACAGCTATAGACTTAACAATCTGCTCTCCAACATTGTATCCCCTCATTCGCTGGTCAACAATGGATAATCCCCTAAACAGCGACCATTATCCGATAATTTGTGAAATCCAAATATCTAGAATACCCCAGGCAAATAATATGCACTTAAAATGGAAATTTCACAAGGCAGATTGGAAGGCGTTTGCTTCTAATATCTCATTCGACAACAAAATTATCAGACATGAATCCATCGATGATGCTACACAACACATCACAACTGAGATCCTAAATGCCGCAACCAAGGCTATACCCAAAATCCGTACTGGTTCCTCTAAACATGTAAATATGTGGTGGAGTGATGCGTGCCAGCTTGCCAAAAAAGAGAAAAATCGGGCATGGAACCTGTTTCGAAAACACCCAACAACGGAGAACCTTATAAATTTCAAAAAACTTAAAGCAAAAGCACGATTTGTAAGGTAAAAGGCTAAAAAAGATTCTTGGATCCAGTTTGCCTCTACTATAACGAAAGATACCAATAGCAGAATAATCTGGAATAAAATAAAAAAACTGAATGGAAGATTCTTACCAACGCCCCATACAATACTGAGATGGAACGGACAAGACTTATCTTCACCGATTGAAATAGCCAATGCTCTTGCAGAAAATTTTGCCAAAATATCAGATATTGCTGCGTATGAATCATCTTTTCAGCAACATAAAAGAAGGGCTGAGAAATGCAAATTAAACTTCAGCACAAAACTAACACATCCATATAATCAGTCGTTTACGCTTTTGGAACTACAGGACGCTCTAAAAACATCAAAAAATGGGGCATCAGGTCCTGATGGGATTTATTACCTCATGCTGCAACATCTAGACCAAAAGGCATTAAATTCCCTATTGCTGTTTCTGAATCGGCTCTTCTCCGAAAGCCATTATCCACGCTCATGGTGTCATTCAACAGTGCTAGCGTTTCCTAAAGCTGGAAAAGATCAGACGAATCCATGCAACTATAGACCAATATCCCTTACCAGCTGCTTGGGCAAGACATTAGAGAAGATAATACACAATAGACTTGTATGGTACATAGAATCCCACTCAGTCATTAACTGTAATCAATACGGCTTCCGCAAAAACCGATCCACATTAGACTTGATGGTGAAAGCCGAGTGTAACATACGAAACGCCTTTATCCGAAAAGAACATTTTGTCATGGTGTGCCTAGACATTGAAAAAGCATTTGACACCACCTGGCGCTATGGCATTCTACAAGACCTATATGTCAGAGGTCGACTCCCAATGATCATAGAGAGTTATCTTAAAAATAGAACTTTTCAAGTGAGATACCGTAATGCTCTTTCACAATCTTTTGTCCAAAGAGAAGGTGTACCGCAGGGATCGGTACTCAGTGCTACACTCTTTGCCCTCAGGATAAACAATTTAGTGCCCAACATTTTGGGTAATGTAGACATCTATCTGTATGCTGATGATCTTGCAATATCCTGCCATTCACAGAATATGCGTTCTATTGAACGACAACTGCAACTTTCCATAAACAAAATAGTATCATGGACTTCACATAATGGTTATCGTCTATCCGCAACCAAAACGGTTGCCATTCACTTTTGTAAAAAACGTCAGTTACATCCAGAACCCGAATTGTCATTGGGAAATAAACCGATACCAACCACTAGCAATATCCGATTCTTGGGCATGACATTTGACACCAAACTGACATTCCAGAAGCATATACTACAAACACGAACTATCTGTATGAAAAAGCTGAATATACTTAAAGTTATCTCATCCATGACATGGGGAGCTGATCGCTATACTCTGCTCCATCTATACCGAGCTTTAATAAGATCGCGATTAGATTATGGCGCTCCAGTTTATGATTCCGCTCGAATGACTCTGTTGGCCTGTCTTGACACAGTACAACATAGTGCGCTCAGGATTGCTCTTGGGGCATTCAGGACTTTGCCAATCCAAAGCTTATATATAGAAGCCAATGAACCTCCACTGCACCTTCGGACAAAGATGCTGCTCCTCAACTACGCAGTTAAAATAAATAGTTTTCCATATCATCCTATCTGGTCACACCTCTATGATGCCCAATGGGTAAGCCTTTTTAGAAATAAACCTCATGAAAACAAACCTACAGGAATCCGCCTACAAGAACTAATTCAGCAGTGGAATATACATTTGACCAATATTCATCAAGAAAGAGAAATCGTGCAACCTCCATGGAAAGCATGCATGCCTTCATGCGATTATTACTTTCAACGATGGGGGAAACAATCCCTGAACAACGAAACTTTTCAGAAAATACATGCAGCCCACTCCTTAGCAAATGCACAAACTCTGCAAATTTATACTGACGGCTCCAAAAATGACACAGCTGTGGGAGCTGCCGTGGTTCTACCAACATCAACAGTCTCTGTCTCGTTGCCTCAGGAATGCAGTGTTTTCACTGCAGTACTCTATGCCATTAAGATGGGTTTGACCTTCATTGCTACTAACTCCACACCAAAGACTATAATATATACAGACTCTTTAAGTGCAGTGACAGCGCTCCAAGGCAATTCTCGCTCTCCACATCCATTGATAAATCTAATAAAAACTCAAATATTGGATCTTCATAAAAATAAGCAGAGTGTTACTTTTTGTTGGATCCCAGGGCACACTGGAATACCAGGAAATGAGCATGCAGATAAAGCAGCAAGAAATCCCACTGACAATGACAATATCCAGATTCCTTTCACAGACTATAAATTTATCATTCACCGAATATGCAATGAAAAATGGAGAGAAATTTGGCATAATCAATTAAATAACAAGTTACGAAATATAAAACAGAATCCGCAGGTATGGAAATCTACTTTCCGCTCAAACAGGCACGAAGAAGTTGTACTTGCCAGGGCACGTATTGGACATACCCACCTTACGCATCTCTATTTATTGCAAGGAAATAACCCACCAGTATGCATGCATTGTGATTCACCACTAACTTTATACATATTCTTATAGAGTGCGATCATTATCAGTCTATCAGATTCACAACATTTAGATCCCTCCGTACCTTGAACGAATCTCTTGAACTAAGACATATACTTGGAGATAACTCTAATCTATCTGAATTGTTTCACTTTCTGAAACAGATTAATATATATATGCTCTTATAAACTCGCTTTACTGATCTGTCCAGTGTCTCTCCACAGAATTAGGCGCAATTTGGTCATAGTAGCCCTTGCGCCAAAAAACAACAACAACAACAACAACACTGCCATTACTGTCATTAACAACCCTGCCAACCTTTGTATCATCTGCAAACTTCGACATTAAGCCAGATATCCCTTCATCAATATTATTGATAAATATACAAAACAACAGTGGACCTAACACCGAACCCTGTGGGACTCCACTAATAACATTAGTCCAAGAAGAGCAGCACCCATTGATTACCACCCCCTGTCTTCTCCCACTTAAACCATCCTTTTATCCATTGTAGCAACTTACCCTTAATACCATTCTGCTCCAATTTGTACAATAGTCTTCCATGCGCAACAGTGTCAAAAGCTTTCCTGAAATCCAAATATATGATATCAAAATTATTTTTTGCATCCAGTTCCTTTGTAACCACATCATAATATCCTATCAAATTTGTCAGACAAGACTTTCCCTTAACAAACCCATGCTGTGTCTGAATTATTGCTGTAGTCTTGTCTAGATGATCTTGCAATGCATCTTTAACCAGTGACTCCATTATTTTACCTGGAACAGAAGTTAAACTAACTGGTCTGTAATTACTCGTGTCACCCTTCGATCCCCCTTTTTGAATTGGGGATACATTTGCACATCTCCAGTCCGTGGGAACCTCCCCTGAGTCCAAGGACGCTCTCATAATTATTGCTAAGGATTTGCTTAGTTGCTTTGCCGCCTCCTTTAATATAACTGGATAGATCCCATCGACCCCAGGTGCTTTTCTTATGTTTAACTTCAACAATTTCTCCTCCACTTTGCTTTCAGTTATTACAAAATCATTAAGTATCCTGCTACAATTTGATAACCTTCTGCCATTTTCAAACCTTAATAATTCCTCATGTGTGAATGTAGATGCAAAATACTCATTCAGTTTGTTTGCTATCTGAGCAGGTTCATCAACAGTCGAACCATCGATGTCAAGTGGACCAATCAGATTCATCCCCTTCCTTTTTGGTGGAATTGATTCGTTTGAGCTGCCATATTGGTGATAAGTTCGTAGGTAATCTGGTGTTTAAAATTTCGTATGGATTTTAAACTTTTTTTGGCAAATACAAAGAAACGTATAAATACAACATCCACGATATAATTAATATAATATACATTATAAAATTCCAACCAGGATGTAATGCATGCTACATAGGTAGTACAACCACAAAATTTGGAACATCCAAACCAGCCAACATGAGAGCCTACTATCATTACAATAGTTTCAAATCCAACTAGGAACCGAATTTAGTCAAACATCTACACTCCTTTAATCACAATAAAATAATAGATAACGCAATTACACTAATTAAACTTTAATCGAATTATAAAATATTCCAGGATGAGGCCCTTGCTACAGAACGGTTTCACCAAAATAGATCATACGAAATTATAAACACCAGATTACCTACGAACCTATCACAATACGGCAGCTCAAATGAATCAAATATACACCTGTTTAACGCGATGCATCCACCAAATTATCACTCACAACTTATGACATTCACCAACTGATGACGACGACATCGAAAGCTTCGCGTCCAGCTTTTGGCTTTCCAACACGCGAATTTCTTTTATATAATTTTTATAAATGACAACCAGGAAAAAGGTGGTGCACTTCCTTTTCCTAGGGATATGTTTTTTAAATATCAAATTTAATCAATTAATGTAATGGAACTTTCACTTTTATTCCCTTTTTACCTTCTTTTCATGCAGTTTTAATTTCAACCAATACGGATCTCAGAGGTGAGTACTATGATAATAAGCTTTGCTAAAAAAATAATGAATAATTAACAGTACTTCAAGCATTAAACTGTATAATTAGTCAATCATACAACTCCTGTAAGATCTAGTCAAACAGAAAACTCTGATCCCGGTAACAAACAGCATTCTGAATCTTTCCTTATGGACACAAATGGGACTTGCTCTCAGGAAGAAACGGAAACCATTCTGGATATCCACCCAGAAGACGAAATAGATGCCTGACCAATATTTTTAGAGGCAAAATAAAAATTGACCGAGTGAAACAGACTTCCAAAAAGTAGACAGACACAGCTTCTTCATTTAAATGGAAACAATGAAAAACATCGTCCAATGGAACTGCAGAGGCTTTCTCAGCAATATCGACAACATCCACGAGATAATTATGCGTTATAAACCAATTGGAATCTGTTTAAAAGAGACATATTTAACACCTCAGGTGTCTACATCGATAAAAAAAATTATACTCTTTCGGCAAGACAGACCTTCTACCACTAATGCTCACTTAGAGGTAGCCATATTTATAGATGCAAGAGTACCCTGCAAACGCACTGTTGTAGCTACTATTGAAATTGTTGCCATGCGAATAGCCATTGGCGTTACCCTAACATTTGCTTCAATCTAGCTGTCACCCTGTATCCTACATGAACTTGAAGATCTCATTCAGCAGTTGCCAACCCCTTTCTGTTCAATGGACACATCCATTGTAGGGTTCTCCCACTACAGACGGATGAGGACAAATCATTGAAATGCTTATCGACAGACAAAATCTAACTATATTAAATACTGGCTCACCAACTTACCTCCACCTGACAATAGATCTCTCTATCTGCTCTCCAACCTTTTACCCTAGTATCGAGTGAACAGCTCTGGATGATCCGCTCAACAACAGTGACCACTACCCTATAACATGTAAAATTGAAACGTCACACTGCATACCATCAGAAACCTGCACAAAATGGAAAATTTCCAAGGTGGATTGGGCAAAGTACACCTCTAACGTATCCTTCGACAATCAGATCATCAAATCTCATCCAATTGACACAATTGCCAATCATATTACCAAACAGATTCTAGCAGCTGCATCTACTGCCATATCACAGTCACGAATGCGTAGAACCACAAATTATTGGTGGAACGAGGGCTGTAAAAATAGAAAAAAACCGTGAGTGAAATTTATTCCGCAAACGTCCTACCACCGCGTGATCTAACTAATTAGGTCACTGAAAGATTAAATTTTTATATATTACCTGGTTTTGGCGCATTATAGCTTTAGTTGCTAATGCGCCAATAAAATCCAAACCAAACCAATACTACCACCGCCAACCTTATAAATTACAAGAAAATTAGAGTCAAAGTTTGTAATATTAGGAAGAAAGCAAAAAGAGACTCTTGGGTTCGATTTGCAACTGCAATTAATAAAAATACCGATGTAAGAATTATCTGGAGAAAAATAAGGCAATTAAATGGAAAGTTTCCTCCCTTGTCGTCCGTACTTTTCACCTAGAATGAGCAGGAACTATCTACTCCTGCAGAGATTGCAAATGCCCTAGGGACAGTATTTTCACAGTTACCTGACTCTACGGCATATGATCCATCATTTCAGAGGATAAAAGCTTTAGTGGAAAAATTGAGTTTGAAATTTAGAACTACACCCTCTTTACCGTACAATAAACCACTTACTTTGATAGAACTTCAAGAGGCTTTATCCATCGCTAAGAACAGTGCTGCTGACCCGGATGGAATATACTACATAATGCTACAACACCTAGACAATAAATCATTATCTTCGCTGCTGACCTTCTACAACAGAATCTTCATGGAGCATTCCTTCCCCAGCTCCTGGCGTCACCCCCTCGACGTGGGCACCTGTACGTGGTGAGGGGACCTCCCAGTGACGCTGCTGGACTTCCAGACTAGCATCACTGGGATCCAACGCCCACAGCCTAGGTTCCGGGCTTACATCAATGGAATCAGGCGTGTTTGCCGTGCGCTGCGACCCGTGGAAATTCGGAAAGGGGGATCCTGGTGGTTGAGGGGCCCAGCTTCAATACACCACTTTGGCCCCTGCTTCGACAAGACGGGTGGTCCTGGAAGGCCCGGCTAGGATCAATCGGCTAGTAGGCTCGCCTGCAAGGGTCAACCGTGTCAATGCCACGCCCCTACCCTCATGGTCCGAGGGACAGGATTCAGGCTGGCGGCGGTGCGGGTATAGTGTCTGAGTAGCCCTGGCGTCCCACTCCCGAGCGCATTTATTGCATGCCGGGTAGTGGGCGTCCCTTTGGGCTCCGTGGTGGGTGGGGAGCCCGGGCACTGAACAATTAAATAAACTCTATGAATCCTGATAAACCCCCCTCGACGTGGGCACCTGTACGTGGTGAGGGGACCTCCCAGTGACGCTGCTGGGTTTCCAGATTAGCATCACTGGGATCTAACGCCCATACCTTGGTTTCAGGGTTACATCTTTGAAATCCGGCGTGTGCAGCCGTGCGCCGCGACCCGTGGAAGCGGAAAGGGGGATCCTGGTGGTTGAGGGGCCCAGCTTCAATACACCACTTTGGCCCCTGCTTCGACAAGACGGGTGGTCCCGGACCGGCCCGACTGGGATCAATCGGCGGGTGGTTTTATACTGCTAGGGTCAACTGCGTTCCAATAAGTCTCCCTCCCTTTGGTCCTGGGACGGGATAAAGACTTATTGGTAACGTGGGTATGGTGCTCTAAGCGAACTCGGCGTCCCATTCGTGTACGCAGTACCTGCTAGTTCACGAGTGGGCGTCCCCTCGTAGGGCTCCGTGGTGGGTGAGGTACTTAGGCATCAGACATTTTCTCTTTACTCATATGAGTAATTTAAATCCTTCTTCTGGGGCCCCAACAAGGCCCCTACCTAATCGAGATGATGACGCAGATAACACCTCTGCCAAACGAGCCAGAACTGAGGATAAACAACCACCATCAGTTACACCGCTTTTCCTCATTCTCCATTCCACCGGAGAGCAGTCCATTGGAAAGATGTCACCCTTCTTCATCCAGAAAGGATTAGAAGGGTTGGCAGGTTCACCTAAAACGGTAAAAAGACTGCGTTCTGGCGACCTTTTGGTCGAAGCTACATCTATTAAACAGGCGGAAAAAATCCTGAACGCCACATCAATAGGGGGAATACCTATCATTGTAACCCCCCACAAAACTTTGAACTCTTCTAGAGGCGTCATTTCAGAGTGGGACCTTCTTCATGTTTCTGAAGAAGAGATCTGCTCTGAATTGAAAGACCAAGGAGTGACAGCTGTATAGAGAATATCGATACGGAAGGATGGGAATCTCGTCCCTACCCGAGTTCTCATCCTCACGTTTAACACCCCACGGCCTCCAAATTCCATCAAGGAAGGTTATCTAAACTGCCCAGTGAGGATTTATATCCCAAACCCACTGCGGTGTTTTAGATGCCAAAAATACGGCCACTCACAAACATCTTGTCGTGGTAACCCTGCCTGTGCTCGATGTGGTGCGAAAGACCACGAGAGCAAGGAATGTACAGCTCCAAAACCCACCTGTGTTAACTGCCAAGGTGAGCACCCCGCCTACTCAAGAGCATGCCAGCGGTGGAAGGACGAAAAAGAAATCCAAAAACTGAAAACAGAGCTGAATATTTCCTACCCAGAGGCCAGAAAACGTATCCAACCAGTAAATAGCGGGAAACCTTCATATGCCCAGAAGGTTTCTGCTAAGAGCACTATCGGGACACAAACTGAGATGACTATACCACCAAGAGAGTCATTCACCCCGATTGCACGCTATTTATTGAGTTCTCAAAAGCCCACCAAAAAAACACAGTCAGTTGCCACTCCTATATCCGTACCTCCTAGTGCTCCACCACTACCAAAACCAAGTGGTAAAGAGCCTGAAGTAACAACAGAAAGAATGGATGTAGAGAACAAGGAGGTACAGGATGAATCAGTCTTGGAACTCTTTGCGGAGGAAGAAATGGACACGGGACATCGTCCATTCTTCCCCAAAAAAGATAAAGCCAAGACTGATAAAAGTAAGCCCTCAGCACCTCGGAAGCCGCCTGATGGACCCACCAAGCCAAAATAATGGCTAAATTCCTACAATGGAATTGTCGTGGATTCCGGCGAAATACAGATGACATCAAGGCCCTCCTGCAAAAGCACGAGCCAGTTTGCTTTTGCTTGCAGGAGACATATCTAAAGGCAAATGATGATCCCACCATGCATAACATCACAATCTTTCGTAAGGATAGAATTGCGGATGGTCCTGCTCATGGAGGAGTGGCTATCCTTGTGGGTAACCATACCCCAGTCCAGCCCTTGCTAATTACAACCAGCATAGAGGCTGTTGCAATTCGCCTTACGGTGGGATTTTTATTAACTGTGTGCTCTATCTATTTGCCACCTGGGACTGATATCTCCCAGGCAGACCTTGATGATCTTCTAACGCAGTTGCCTCACCCTTTCTTACTTCTCGGGGACATGAATGGACATAACACCCTGTGGGGCAGTGCTAACATCAACGGAAGGGGACGAGTCATTGAGCGTATGCTCAATGATAACGACCTTTCCCTTCTAAATACTGGAACAAACACCTTCTTCCATACGCCTACCCGTACCTTTTCTGCCATTGATCTCTCTATCTGCTCCCCTTCTCTACTCCCTTCACTCACTTGGGAAGTGGAGGAGAATCCATACGGAAGCGATCACTTCCCTGTGATAACCTTGTTACACAGTGGGAGACCATGTCTTCCTTTTAGGTTACCACGGTGGAAGATTGATCAGGCTGACTGGACTGCCTTCCGACATCAGGCAAATTTCGATCTTAGCACAGTCAGTCAAGAGCCGATCAATGAGGCAGTAAAGTACATCACAGAAATCATCGTCCAAGCAGCTGCTAATGCTGTCCCAAAAACATCAGCCCGGTTTCCACCATTTCCCAAACCTTGGTGGAATTCACAATGCACAGCAGCAAAAAAGGCTCAAAACAAAGCGTGGGGGATATTTCGCCGATATCCTACCACGAGCAACCTTATAGCCTTCAAACGTGCACGAGCCAAAGCACGCTACATCCGTGGCCCCGGGTGCCAAGCGTTCCGTGGCCAAGCGATTATAGTGCGTCTCTGAAAGCGTTTTCTAAAAAGAGAATTTAAGCAATCAGTTTATATTTTTAGTTTCAAACACCGTTCTCTTTATTTCTATATTAGAGTAGCTGTCTCGCACTACAAAGAGTAGGCAGAAGCCCAGAAAGGAAAACCACCTTTCTGTTTCCTTTTTCTATTAGTACTAACTTACTAACACAGCCGCTTGGTCACCTCGTGGCACTGCTCCTGCCTCCCCGTGGCGGGGCCGGAAACCTGGGTGGTAAAGCAAACCCCCAGGGCCAAAAGGAGCAAAACATGGATTTCGACAACTTTCCCCCGATCCAGACAGCAAATCCTAACTCATTGGATTTGCACCATCCCGATGATGACACAAACACCAGAAAGAGACTGAAGACGGATGCTTGCAGGATAGAACATCCTACTTTCCTGATCTTGCATTCTTTAACAAACCAGGCCATAGGCAATCTATCTCCATTTCTCATACAGAAATGTCTGGAAAGTGTAGCAGGTTCCCCAAAAATGGTGAGACGTCTAAAATCTGGCGACCTACTGGTTGAGACCACCAGTTCCAAACACTCTGAGTCCCTTCTGAAACTCTCCACATTTGGTGGAATTTCAGTCAAGGTGTCACCACATGCTACACTCAATACCTCCAAAGGTGTCATCTCAGAATGGGACCTAATGAATGTCTCAGAGGAGGAAATTGTAAATGAATTGCAAGATCAGAAGGTCACACAGGCGAAAAGAATTATGCTGAAGAAAGATGGCGAACTTATCCCAACTCGAAGCATCATACTGACATTTAGTTCACCAAACCTACCTACATCGGTGAAAGCCGGGTATCTATACTGCCGCATTCGCCCGTATATTCCAAATCCATTAAGATGTTATAAATGTCAGAAATTCGGACACTCCCAAACAGTCTGTCGAGGTGATGCTGTATGCCCTAACTGTGGCTCGAAGGAGCATACCCAAGCTGAATGTAAATCACAGTCCTCACTCTGCCCTAATTGCAAAGGCAACCACCCAGCCTTCTCTAAAACATGTGACCAATGGAAATATGAAAAGAAAATTCAGAAGTACAAGGTAGAAAAAAAAGTCTCATTTTCAGAAACTGTTGTTGTTGTTGTTGTTATTGTTATTTTTGGCGCAAGGGCTGCTTAGACCATATTGCGCCTATCAGTGATATGAAAGTTATCAATGGTGACTGTTATGGAAACAGTCAGAGACGATCATATAGTTTTATTCGTTTAAGAAAACAGAATAACTCCAAGGGATTAGCATCGTTGCCTATGATGTGAGAGAGTTTTAGAGGTTCTTTTAGATTTGGAAGGAAGCTGAATGAACATTGCCGAGCATGTTTGTACAGAGTGCATTCAACAAGAATGTGCTTCATTGTTAGCTGACAGTTGCATTGAGAACACTGTGGAGGATCATTTCCTGTAAGGAGAAATAGGTGAGTAAACTGGCTGTGGCCGATTCGTCCTCTGGTTAAGATGACTTCTTCCTTTCTGTTAGTACGAAAACTAGAGGTCCATAACTGTGGTTCTGATTTTATTTCCAATAGCTTATTACCCGTTTGAGCTTGCCATAGAAGTGTCCATTGTTCCTTACATGTCCTTCGTATCATAGGTTTGTAATCAACATATGGAACACAAAAGCCTGAAGATAATGGGTTAGATGGATGTTTTGCAGCATGGTCTGCGCATTCGTTTCCTGGGATCCCAGTGTGACCTGGGATCCAGCAGAAGATGACTACTTGTTGGCGTTCCTGAATAAGAATCATCTTACTTCTTATGGTTTGTATTAAAGGATTGGTTGGTGAGGAGATGTTTTGTAGGGCTACTAGTGTACTCTGCGAGTCGGTATATATTATACTTTTTTTAATGGAGCAATGAATAATATTTTCTAGGGCAAGTTTAATGGCGAATAACTCAGCTGTATAACTGCTGCATTCAGTAGGCAGAGATACAGAGATGGTGTTAAAAGGGAAAACTGCTGCAGCACCTACTCCACTATCAGACTTTGATCCATCTGTGTATATTTTCATGAAATGCGGATAATTTTGTGTGTGAGAAGTATGAAGTTGTCGCACGTTAATATTTGCAAGGGAATCTTTTCCCCAGTTCAGGAAGTAATTGTCACAGGATGGATTAACCCAGGACCATGGGGGAACTGAAGTGTTTGGATCTTGGAGGACTTTTTCAAGGTGCACATTCCAGCTTTCAGATAGAGCCTGCAATCTGATGCCAGTAGGTTGGACTGCTCTGGGTTTATTTCTGTAGAACATTTTAAACTGTGGATCACTAAGTATTGGCCAAATTGGATGGGTAGGCATGCTTTGAATTTTAGCGGCATAATTCAAAAGTAACATCTTCCTTCTGAGGCAGAGTGGAATTTCATGGGCTTCGGCGTAGAGACTTTGTACTGGCGATGTTCTATAAGCACCTGTAGCAATCCTAAGGGCAGAATGTTGAACAGGAGCAAGCCGTACTAGCACACTCTCCCTAGCAGAGTCATACACCGGGGCTCCATAATCAAGACGAGATCTAATTAGAGTTCTATACAGGTGAAGTAAGGTGTAACGGTCAGCACCCCATGTTGTAGAAGAAAGAACTCTGAGAATGTTCATTTTTTTCTGGCAGGTTGTCCGGAGATATTTGATATGTTCTAAAAAATTAAGTTTCCTATCAAAAATTAGACCGAGGAGGCGAATGCTACTCATAACTGAGATAGGATGATTTGTTAGGTGTAGCTCTGGGTCAGGATGCATCCCTCGTTTGTTACAAAAGTGAATGGCACTCGATTTTTGATGAGATAGTCTGTAACCATTCTGTGTCATCCATAGTTCAATATTGTTTAGTGAGATTTGTAGTTGCCTTTCAATGAAGTTCATATTCGGCGAACTGCAGGAAACAGTCAGATCATCAGCATAGAGATATGAGTTCACAGTCTTGGGAATACATTTGGTAATATGATTTATTCTCAATGCAAATAAAGTAGCACTGAGAACTGAGCCCTGTGGTACTCCTTGCTCTTGTATATAGATTTGTGAGAAGACTTCTCTATAGCGAACTTGAAAAGATCTATACTGAAGGAAGTTTTGTATGTAGCATGGTAAGTGACCTCTCAGGTCAAGGGAATGAAGATCTTTTAAGATACCAAAACGCCAGGTGGTGTCAAAGGCCTTCTCTATGTCAAGGCAGACCATGACAAGATGTTCATTTCGTATAAATGCATTCCTGATATTTGTTTCAGCTTTAACCATAAGATCTAGGGATGAGCGATTTTTTCTGAAACCAAACTGGTTATCAGAGATTAGATGTTTTGAATCCAGATACCATGTTAATCGGCGGTGTATAATTTTTTCTAATGTTTTACTCAAACAACTGGTAAGAGAGATGGGTCTATAATTGTGAGGGATAGAATGATCTTTCCCTGGTTTGGGAATTGCCACTACATAGGAGTGATGCCAGCGAGTGGGGTATGAATGTTCAATGAATATACGGTTGTAAAAGGTCAGCAGCAATGACAGTGATTTATTGTCTAAGTGTTGAAGCATTATGTAATATAGTCCGTCTGGATCAGCAGCACTGTTCTTTGAGGAATATATAGCTTTTTGAAGTTCAATCATAGTAAGTGTCTGATTGTATGGTAGAGAAGCAGCGGTTTTGAAGTTAAGTTTTGATTTTTCGGCTGAGGCTTTGATCTTCTGAAATGACGGATCATACGAGTTCGAGGCAGACAACTGGGAGAATATTGTCCCTAGAGTATTCGCAATTTCTGCAGGACTAGAGAGCTCCTGTCCATTCCAGTTGAATATTGGCGAGGATAATGGAGGAAATTTGCCATTTAGCTGTCTTATTTTTTTCCATATTGTTCTTACATCAGTATTTTTATTTACTGAAGTCGCAAATCGGATCCAAGAGTTTTTTTTAGCTTCCTTTCTGATGTGTCGGGCTTTGGCTCTTAGTTTCTTATAATTTATAAGGTTGTTGGTAGTAGGGTATTTGCGAAATATATTCCACGCTCGGTTTTTTTTTTTTTTTTTTTTTTTTTTTTTTTGGCATTCTTACATTCATCGTTCCACCAATAATTTATGGGTCTGTAGGTGACTGATTGTGATTGTGGGATGGCAATGGATGCAGCTGCTAGAATTTCTTTGGTGATATGATCAGTGGCTGTGTCAATTGGGAAGGATTCAATGATCTGTTTATCAAATGAAACATGAGAGGTATACTTGGCCCAATCTGCCTTGGTAAATTTCCATTTTATTTGGTTTTTTGCAGTTGAAGAGCGTGATGTTTGGATCTTACAGATTAATGGGTAGTGGTCACTGTTTAGTGGATCATCTAGAGCTGTCCACTCAATATTAGGAAAGAGGATCGGAGAGCATATTGATAGATCTATTGCAGACACTGTTCCTGTTGGGAGATGGATGTAAGTGGGTGAACCAGTATTTAGGATGGTTAAGTTTTGTCTGTCAATGAGCATTTCAATGAGTTGCCCTCGTCCATCTGCATTGGGAGAACCCCACAATGGATGGTGTCCATTGAAGTCGCCCAATAAACAGAAAGGGGTTGGCAACTGCATTATAAGATTTTCAAGTTCGTGAATAGTACACGGATGATTGGGTGGTAGATAGATCGAAACAAGAGTCAGAGTGATGCCAATTGCTATTCGGGTAGCAACGGCTTCTATAGAGGTTTGTAAAGAAATGCGTCTGCATGGGACTCGCGAATCTATGAGTATGGCTACTCCACCACGAGCATTATTTGCAATAGGTCTATCTTGTCTGAAAAGAGTATAGTTTTTTATCAAAGGAGATACCTGAGGAGTCAGATATGTCTCCTGTAGGCAGATGCCCACTGGTTTATGCTGCTTAATTATGTCGTATATGTCATCAATGTTGCTCCTAAAGCCTCTACAATTCCATTGGACAACGTTGTTCATTATTTCAATTTAGATGAAGGAACTGAATCTGACTGCTTTTTGGAAGTCTGTTTGGCACGGTCAATTTTAATCCTTTCTCTTTTTGAGAAAACCGGTCTTTGGTCTATTTCATCCTCTGGATGGATCTCCAGAATGGTTTCGGTATCATCTTGATTGGAAATTTCATTAGTATCCATAAGGGAGGAGTCAAATGTCTGTTTTCGATTAGAATCTGCGTTATCTGCTTGGACGGATCTTACGGGATCTGCACCGGCAGAAGGTGGTATCGTGACTGGTGTATTGTTAGCTCTAGTAGAAATCTGTTGCTTTGAAGGTTGAGGTGCAGAACTGAGTAGGGAACGAGCCCATTCTGAAATAGAGGTATTTGGAGGTATTGATGTATCAGTCTGCACCGATACTGAATGAAACTTTTTAGCGGCTTCAGCATACGTGCGTCTAGGTGTGATTAGTTGTATTTGCTTTCTGGCTTCTGGGAATGAAACTTTCTTTTCTCATGGAGAAAGCGTATGACACAACTTGGAGATTTGGCATTTTGAAAGACTTACATAGCTTAGGCCTAAGAGGGCATCTGCCCTTTTTTATTCAAAACTTTTTAGCCAATCGATCGTTCCAAGTTCGTGTGGGATCCTCACTCTCTCGCTCCTTCAGCCAAGAGGAGGGAGTACCACAAGGATCAGTATTAAGTGTCACGCTTTTTGCCATCAAAGTGAATTCAATCACAGAACAACTTCCTCCAACTGTAAACTGTGCCCTCTATGTTGATGACTTTAGCATATTTTGTCAGTCATGCAACATGAGGGTTATTGAAAGACAACTGCAGAAAGCTATTGATCGCCTCAACTCCTGGGCTCTTGCTAATGGCTTCAGGTTCTCGCCGGAGAAGACCGTTTGCGTACACTTTTGTCGTAAGCGTAATCTTCATCCTGAACCTGAATTAAAGCTCGGACAACATGTAATTCCAATAGCAGCGGACACAAAATTCTTGGGACTCGTATTCGATAAAAAGCTGACCTTTCTGGATCACATCCGTCAACTCCGCACAAAGTGCACAAGAGGGCTAAATATTCTGCGCTCTCTTTCCTCAACATCTTGGGGTGCGGATCGATGCACCCTACTACGCATCTATCGTGCACTTGTACGATCCAGACTGGATTACGGGTCCCTGGTATACAATTCGGCCAGAGACAGTGTACTTCGTTGGCTCGATCCTGTCCATCATCTGGCTCTCCGTACCGCTATTGGAGCATATCGCACATCTCCTGTCCAGAGCTTATACGTCGAAGCAAACGAACCGCCATTATTGCTTCGACGTAAGCAGTTGTCTCTAAACTACGCTCTAAAACTGAAATCCCTGCCAGACCACCCTACGTGGCTAACCGTTTTTGAGCCACGATGGGAAAATTTGTACAACACCCGTAAGACTGCCAATCGTCCTTTTGGTATTCGTGTCCAAGAGCTACTCAAAGAATTTAATATAAAGGTAGACAGGGTTGCCCAAACACCAAAGCAACCCCTTCCACCCTGGCATGCTCATGTCCCGGCATGTGACTTGTCCCTTAGAAATTGGGGAAAGTCGGACACTCCATCGTCTGTCTACCTGCAGCTTTTTTCAGCACACCGAGCTGAACATTCTGACTTCGCGCCAGTCTACACAGACGGCTCGAAGGCGGAATCATATGTGGGATCTGCTGCTGTCTTTAGAGACAGCACTACATCGGAGCAGATTCCCTCTGAATGCAGCATATTTACTGCAGAGCTGCACGCTATAAAGTTAGCCTTGGATCACATTAGTGAATGCCAATACCATCGGTTCATTTTATATTCCGACTCTCTCAGTGCGTTACAGGCTTTAATATCTGTGAGATATAATGATCATCCAGTTCTGTCTAGCATTCAGCAGAAGATTCGCGTTCTCCATGAACGTGAATATGATATCCGCTTCTGCTGGATTCCCAGCCACATTGGGATTAGGGGAAATGATTTGGCTGACACCGCAGCCAAATCAGCAATCCCTAATAATAATCGCTGCCTGTCAGTCCCCTATACAGACTACAGGAAAACTATACAGCAGAAGATACACTCCCAATGGCAGGATTTGTGGAATAGACAGACTGGGAATAAACTGTATCGTATAAAGCCTGTAATTGAACCGTGGCAGTCTAGTCTGCGCAGGAATCGTAAGGAGGAAGTTGTTCTTGCCCGGACCCGCATAGGACATAGTCATTTGACACATTCGTTTTTGCTGAGGGCTGATGACCCTCCTATGTGTGTGTCCTGTGGCACAATCTTAACAATCAGACACGTTTTAGTTGACTGTACCAGTTTTAGAAATGCTCGTTTTACCGCTTTTAACCATCTGACTGAGCCGTATACACTCAGTCAGATTTTATCCGACAATGACCATGTGTCTGCTATTTATAATTTCCTAAAATCAGTAAACCTTTTTAATCATATTTAAAAATCTTATTATTTTAAGATTTTCCATTGTTACTTATTTACTGATATTTGTCTGTTACAGTTTATACTTGTTTTTATAACCTGACGTAGTGACCTAATTCAGTAGGTCACTGAAACTTTTTTACCTTTTATGACAAGGTTTTGGCGCATTATAGCCATAGTTGCTGATGCGCCAATAAAACTCAACCAACCAACCAACCAACTTTCTTTTCTATTTTATATTTCTGAATTTTTTTCTCATATTTCCATTGTTCACAGTTTTTAGAAAAGGCTGGATGGTTACCTTTACAATTGGCGCAGAGTGGAGCCTGGGCTTTACAGTCAGCCTGGGAATGATCTTTTGAACCACAGTTAGGACATACGGGGTCTCCTCGACAGACTGTTTGTGAGTGTCCGAATTTCTGACACTTGTAACATCTTATTGGGTTCGGGATATATGGGCGAATGCGACAATGCAAATACCCTGCTTTTACGGATGAAGGTAAATTAGGTGAGCTGAATGTCAAAATTATGCTACGAGTTGGAAGGAGTTCTCCATCTTTTTTCATCATAATTCGTTTTGCCTGTGTGACTTTCTGGTCCTGCAGTTCCTGAACAATTTCTTCTTCTGATACATTCATCAGGTCCCATTCAGAAATAACACCTTTGGATGAATTAAGAGTGGCATGTGGGGACACTTTAACTGAAACTCCACCAAATGAGGTGAGTCTGAGTAGAGACTCAGAGTGTTTTGAGTTGGTGGTCTCAACAAGCAGGTCGCCAGATTTCAGTCGTCATACCATTTTAGGGGAGCCAGCTACGCTCTCAAGACATTTTTGAATGAGGAATGGTGATAAACTACCCAACGATTGGTTAGTTAGCGAATGCAGAATCAGAAAACTTGGGTTTTCCATTCGGGGAGCATCCGTCCTCAGTCTCTTTGGATTGGATAAGTCATTATCGGGTATGTGCAAATCTAGTGTATTTGGATTTGCAGTCCTAATCGGTGGAAAATTGTCACAGTCCATGTTTTGCTCCTTTTGGCCCTGGGGGTTGGTTTTACCACCCAGATTTCCGGCCCCGCCACGGGGAGGCAGGAGCAGTGCCACAAGGTGACCAAGCGGCTAAGTTAGTTAGTTAGTACTATTAGAAATAAAAAACAGAAAGGTAACTTTCCTTTCTGGGCCTTTGCCTACTTCTTCTAGTGCAAAAGAGCTACACTAATTAATAAATAAAGAAAACGGTTGTTGAAACAAAATATAATCTATCACTTGAAGGCTCTTTAGAGATAACGCTTTGAGATACGCAAAGAAATCGCTTGGTCACGGAACGCTTGGCACCCGGGGCCTTTTCAGAAGCAAGGAAACAAATACAGCAAGTGATACCAAAACATACATATGCTGATGCTACCAAAAGATTTCATACAATATCTGTTCAGACTGACACATCAATACCACCAAACATTTCTATTTCTGAGTGGGCTCGATCTATACTCTCTTCCGTACCACAGTCCTCAAAGCAACAGACTTCAACCAGATCTTGTAACACACCAGTTACGATACCACCTGTTGCTGCTGCAACTTCCGTAAGACCTGCTCAAAAAGAAAATGCTGATCCCATTAATAAGCAGCATGCTGAATCCTCTTCCGCTATGGACACAAATGAGACTTGCAATCAAGAAGAAAATGAAACCATTTTGGAAATCCATCCAGAAGACGAAATAGAAACCAGACCTGTTTTTTCAAAGAGAGAGAAGATGAAAGCTGACCGCCTGAAACAGATTTCCAAAAAGCAGACAGATGCAGCTACTCCATATAAACCCAAACAATGAAAAACATCGTACAATGGAATTGCAGAGGCTTTCGCAGCAATATTGACGACATCCACGAAATAATTATGAACCATAATCCAATTGGAATCTGCTTACAGGAGACATATTTAACACCGCAGTTGTCTCCCTCGATAAAAAATTATACTCTCTTTCGGCAAGACAGACTTACAACCACAAATGCTCATGGAGGGGTAGCCATACTCGTGGACTCACGAGTCCCTTGTAAACGCATTCCGCTACAAACTGCCATTGAAGCCGTTGCCACGCGAATAGCGATTGGCATTAACCTAACACTGGTTTCCATCTACCTGCCACCCAGTGATCCTTGTACGTTTCAAGAACTTCAAGATCTCATTTTGCAGTTGCCAACTCCTTTCTGTTTATTGGGCGACTTCAATGGACATAATCCATTGTGGGGATCTCCCAACACAGACGCCCGAGGACAACTGATTGAAATGCTTGTCGACAGACAAAATCTAACCATATTAAATACAGGCTCTCCAACTTATTTCCATCTACCAACAGGATCAGTCTCTGCAATAGACCTATCCATCTGCTCTCCTATCCTCTTTCCTAGTATTGAGTGGACTGCTCTGGATGATCCACTCAATAGTGACCACTACCCAATAATCTGTAAAATACAAACTTCACTCTGCATAACTTCAGAAACCAGCAAAAAATGGAAATTTTCTAAGGCAGATTGGACAAAGTACGCTTCCCATGTATCCTTTGACAACCAAGTCATTGAATATCAACCAATTGACAAAGCTGCCAACCATATTACAAAACAGATCCTAGTAGCTGCATCTACTGCCATTCCTCAATCACAGTCAAGCATCCGTAAAAGCAGAAACTACTGGTGGAATGAGGACTGTAGAAATGCAAAAAAAGAAAAAAACCGTGCTTGGAATTTATTCCGTAAATACCCTACCACTGCTAACTTGATAAACTACAAAAAACTTAGAGCTAAGGCCCGCCATATTAGGAAAAAAGCAAAAAAAGACTCTTGGATTCGATTCGCAACTGAAATTAATAAAAATACTGACGTAAGAATTATATGGAAAAAAATTAGGCAATTAAATGGCAAATTTCACCCATTGTCCTCCCCACTTATCACCTGGAACGGGTTGGAACTGTCTACTCCTGCAGAGATTGCAGATGCCCTAGGCGCAGTATTTTCGCAGTTATCTCAATCAACAGCATACGAATCATCATTTCAAAAGATTAAGACTTCAGCCGAAAAATCCCACCTGAATTTCAGAACCAAATCCTTTCTACCGTACAATCAACCACTCACTATGCTAGAACTTCAAGAGGCTCTATCCACTGCAAGGAACAGCGCTGCTGGCCCTGATGGAATATACAACATAATGCTACAGCATCTAGATAATAAATCGCTATCTTCCCTTCTGACATTCTATAATCGCATCTTCATGGAACATTCATTCCCCAGTTCTTGGCGTCACTCTTTTGTACTGGCAATACCCAAACCAGGGAAAGATCTCTCTATGCCTAATAATTATAGACCCATTTCTCTCACCAGCTGCTTAAGTAAAACCCTAGAAAAAATAATACACCGTAGACTAACATGGTACCTTGATTCCCAAAACATAATATCTGATAATCAATTTGGTTTCAGGAAAAACCGATCATCACTGGATCTTATGATCAAAGCAGAAACTAATATTAGGAATGCATTTATTCAAAATAAGCATCTCGTCATGGCATGTCTCGATATAGAGAAAGCCTTTGACACCACTTGGCGTTTTGGCATCCTGAGAGATCTATATTCCCTGGATCTGAGAGGTCACTTACCTCTTTTCATACAGAATTTCCTACAGCAGAGGACCTTTCAAGTTCGCTATCGGCAAGTCCTTTCCAAAAGATATATACAAGAAGACGGAGTCCCTCAGGGCTCTGTTCTTAGTGCAACTTTGTTTGCAATAAGAATAAATCAGTTGACTAAAATTATTCCCAATACAGTGACTTCATACCTATATGCTGATGATCTGACGGTCTCTTGCAGTTCACAAAACATGAGTTTTATTGAGAGGCAACTTCAAACATCAATCAATAATATCGAACTATGGATGACACAGAATGGTTACCGACTGTCCTATCAGAAATCTAGTGTCATTCATTTTTGTAACAAACGAAAGATGCACCCAGATCCTGAAATACATTTAAGAAACCAACCTGTCGCAGTTGTGAACAGCGTTCGTCTTCTTGGTGTGATTTTTGACAATAAATTGAACTTTAAAGAACACATTAATCATCTACGGACTGTTTGCCAGAAAAAAATGAACATACTAAGAGTTATTTCTTCTACATCGTGGGGTGCAGATCGTTGCACCTTACTTCACTTATATAGAGCCCTAATCAGATCTCGCCTTGATTATGGTGCCCCGGTGTACGATTCCGCTAGGGAAAGCGTGTTAGCACGACTTGCCCCTATTCAACATTCTGCCCTCAGGATTGCTGTAGGTGCTTTTAGAACATCGCCAGTACAAAGTCTTTATGTTGAAACACATGAACCTCCCCTCAGACTCAGGAGAAAGATGTTACTCCTAAATTATGCTGCTAAAATTCAAAGTGTATCTACTCACCCCATTCGGCCAATACTTAATGATCCACAGTTCTCTATGCACTATAGAAACAAACCTAGAGCAGTTCAACCTACTGGTATCAGATTGCAAGCATTATCGCAAACCTGGAATATACATCTTGACAAAGTCTTCCAAAATTCAAACAGTGCAGATCCTCCATGGTATTCTATTAAAGTATCCTGTGACAGCTATTTCCTAAACTGGGGAAAACATTCGCTTGCTAATATCAATATACAGCAACTTCATACTGCTCACACACAAAATTATCCACATTTTACAAAAGTATACACTGATGGATCAAAGTCTGAAAGTGGAGTCGGGGCTGCAGCTGTCTTTCCCTATAACACCATCTCTGTTTCCTTGCCCACTGAATGCAGCAGTTACACAGCAGAATTATGGGCCATCAACCTTGCCTTAGAAAATATCCTCCATCTGTCAATCCAAAAAACTGTGATATATACAGACTCACAGTGCGCCCTTATAGCCTTGCAAAATTCCTCCTCGCCAACACATCCTGTAATAGCAATAATAAAATCACGGCTGATGCATATCCAAGAGCAACAGCAAGTAGTCATCTTTTGTTGGATCCCAGGCCACATGGGGATATCAGGTAATGAAAAAGCGGATTATGCAGCAAAACAATCATCCAACATAACATCTACAAATTACTACGTTCCATACATTGACTACAGATCCTATATAAGACATGTATGTAAGGAACAGTGGACACTTCTATGGCAAGCTCAACCGCAGAACAAGCTCCTGCAAATAAAATCTGAACCACAGTTATGGACTTCCAGTTTCCGTGCAAGCAGAAGGGAAGAAGTGCTCCTGTCCAGAGCGCGAATCGGTCACAGTCACCTCACCCATCTTTATCTACTCACAGGAGACGATCCTCCTAAGTGTACGCACTGTAACGCTTTTCTCACAATCAAACACATTCTCATTGATTGTACACTATACACTGACGCCCGAATATCCTCTTTCAGTATTATACGAAATCTTCAAGAACCTTTAACACTTCGTCATATTATAGGCAATGATGCAAATCTTCAAGAATTTTTCTGCTTTCTCAAAGAGATACAACTATATGATCGCATCTGATATGATTCTATAATCACAATGTCTGAACTCCATACCTTTGATAGGCGCAATATGGCCCTAGTAGCCCTTGCGCCAGAAATACCAATACCAACAACAACAACAGCTACATCCGTCGTCAGAGTCAAAAGGAATTGTGGATCCGTTTCACATCATCTATTAACCAGTCTACCAACTCTAAGGTAGTCTGGGATAAAATCCGGAAAATGAAGGGAAAATATACCTCCCACCCTTCTGCAATCCTAGATTATAATGGATGCGCTATTGCAGATCCAACTGCAATAGCCAATGCTCTTGGGGAAACATTCTCTAACATCTCTGCAACATCTTCGTATTCCCCAGAGTTCCTGGTCCTTAAACATAAACTGGAAAAGCAAGCACTTAATTTTAAGACCAAGGGCCTCTATCCCTACAACGGGGCATTCACTATAGAGGAACTGAAAAGAGCCCTCACTCTTTCCAAAGCAAGTGCTGTTGGACCAGATGGCATCCATTATGAAATGATTAAACATCTTTCACCAAACTCTATGGATTGTCTGCTCCTTCTGTATAACAGAATCTTTACTGAGGGGCAGTTTCCGGATTCCTGGCGAAAGGCAATCATTCTTGCCTTTCCTAAGCCAGGAAAGGATCCAAAGGTCACCACCAATTATCGTCCTATTGCTCTGACCAGCTGTCTGTGCAAAATCCTGGAGAGAATGGTTAATTCTCGTTTAATATGGTATCTCGAATCAAATGACCTTCTCTCCAACATTCAGTGCGGCTTCCGAAAGAACCGGTCCACCTTGGACCATCTTCTTAGATTGGAAGCATCCATCCGGGATGCTTTCCTAAAACGCGAACACTTGGTGTCGGTGTTCTTTGACATGGAGAAAGCGTATGACACAACTTGGAGATTTGGCATATTAAAAGATCTTCATAGCCTAGGCCTTAGGGGGCAACTCCCCATTTTTATTAAAAACTTTTTGGCCAATCGATCTTTCCAAGTTCGTGTGGGATCCTCACTCTCTCGTCCCTTCAGCCAAGAGGAGGGAGTACCACAAGGATCAGTATTAAGTGTCACGCTTTTTGCCATCAAAGTCAATTCCATCACAGAACAACTTCCTCCAACTGTAAACTGTGCCCTCTATGTTGATGACTTTAGCATTTTTTGTCAGTCATGCAACATGAGGGTTATTGAAAGACAACTGCAGAAAGCCATTGACAGTCTGAATTCCTGGGCACTTGCTAATGGCTTCAGGTTCTCGCCGGAGAAGACCGTTTGCGTACACTTTTGTCGTAAGCGTAATCTTCATCCTGAACCTGAATTAATGCTCGGACAAAATGGTATTCCAGTAGCAGCGGACACAAAATTCTTGGGACTCGTATTTGATAAAAAGTTGACCTTTCTGAACCACATCCGTCAACTTCGCACAAAGTGCACACGCGGGCTTAATATTCTCCGCTCGCTCTCCTCTACATCTTGGGGAGCAGACCGATGCACGCTTCTTCGGCTTTACCGTGCACTTGTGCGATCCAAACTTGATTATGGGTCCCAGGTATATTCTTCTGCCAGAGACAGTGTCCTTAGATGGCTGGATCCTGTCCATCACCAGGCTCTTCGTATCGCTACTGGAGCATATAGAACATCTCCTGTCCAGAGTTTATACGTCGAAGCAAACGAACCACCGTTATCGCTTCGACGTAAGCAGTTGTCTCTAAACTACGCTTTTAAACTGAAATCCCTGCCAGACCATCCTACGTGGCTATCCGTTTTTGAGCCACGATGGGAAAATTTGTACAACACCCGTAAGACTGCCAATCGTCCTTTTGGTATTCGTTTCCAAGAGCTACTCGTAGAACTTGATATCACGGTAGACAAGGTTGCCCAAACACCGAAGCAACCCCTTCCACCCTGGCATGCTCATATTCCAATATGTGACTTGTCCCTCAGAAATTGGGGAAAGTCGGACACTCCATCATCGGTCTACCTGCAGCTTCATTCAGCATACAGAGCTGAACACTCTGACTTTGCGCCAGTTTACACAGACGGCTCGAAGTCGGAATCATATGTGGGATCTGCTGCTGTCTTTACAGACACCACTACATCGGAGCAGATTCCCTCTGAATGCAGTATATTTACTGCAGAGCTGCATGCTATAGAGTTAGCCTTGGATTACATTAGTGAATGCCAATACCAACGGTTCATTTTATATTCTGATTCTCTCAGCGTGTTACAGGCTTTAATATCTGTGAGGTATAATCCTCATCCAGCTCTGTCTAGTATCCAGCAGAAGATTCAGTTTCTCCATGAACGTGAATATGATATCCGCTTCTGCTGGATCCCGAGCCACATTGGGATTAGGGGAAATGATTTGGCTGACACCGCAGCCAAATCAGGAATTCCCAATAATAATCGCTGCCTGTCAGTCCCTTATACAGACTACAGGCGAATAATACACGAAAAGATACACTCCCAATGGCAGGATTCGTGGAATAGACAGACTGCGAATAAATTATATCTTATAAAGCCTTTAGGCCCCGGGTGCCAAGCGAATGTGATCGAGCGTTTTCTCTGTACTTAAAAAGTGATTATCAAAAGCGATCTAAAGTTATATTAAGTTACTGTCCTTAAGAAATTTATTTTTTATATCAGCTACTGTCACAAAAAGTACTTGTACAGAGCAAGAAAGAAAAGCTACCTTTCTTTATTTTTCATACTTCTTTTACTAACACCTAATACTCTACGCTTGGTCACACCAGGCACTGCTCCTGCCTCCCCGTGGCGGGGCCGGAAGTCTTGGCAGAAAAGCTCATCTGCCAAGGACTAAAAGGAGCAAACATGGATCAACATGCCTTTCCGCCTCTCTAGCCGACAAGCTCTCGGCCAGAGTTAGACAACGAGCATAACACGTCGCAACCCAAGAGGATGAAAACCACTTCCTCAGCGACAAATTGTCCTGCATTTCTAATAATGCACTCTCTTGGAGATCAGCCTCTCAGTAAGCTCTCTCCGTTTGTTATCCAAAAACATCTGGAAAGTCTGGCAGGATCGCCTAAGACAGTCAAGAGGCTGCAATCAGGCGACCTACTAGTGGAGACAATAAACCATGGACATTCGCAGAAACTACTAAACCTTGCCAACTTTGCTGGAATTCCAGTAAAGGTTTCTCCCCATGCTACCCTAAATACATCCAAAGGGATTATATCCAGCTGGGATCTTTTGAATGTCACGGAGGAGGAGATAATGCAAGAACTTCAAGACCAAAATGTCATTGCAGTCAAAAGGATTAAGACTAAAAAAGACAATATACTTGCACCTACAAGGAACATTATCCTCACTTTCAATACACCAAATCTACCAACATCGATAAAAGCAGGCTATCTACATTGTCGAATTAGGCCCTACATTCCTAATCCTTTGAGATGTTTTAAGTGCCAAAAGTATGGTCACTCTCAAATGGCATGTAGAGGAAATCAAGTTTGCCCCAATTGTGGGTCCTCTGAACACACTCAAAGTGATTGCTCAGCAAAAGAAATGGCCTGCCCCAACTGTAAAGGCAACCATCCTGCCTATTCCAGGTCATGCGAGAAATGGAAAACTGAAAAGAAAATTGTGACATATAAGATTGAAAATAAAGTAAGTTTTCAAGAAGCAAGGAAAGTAATTGCTCCCAGTTTAACTAAGCGTACATACGCCAGTATTGCGCAAAAGTATCAATCAGTGGGCACCCAAACCGATGTTACAATACCTACAAACACTTCAATTTCTGACTGGGCTCGGGCTGTTCTCTCCCAGCAACAATCCAATACCCCTAAGCAGATGAACCAGGCAAATAATACTGCAATTACAGTACCAGCAACATCTCCTTCTCCACCCACAGTGACTGCTTCTACATCAAATAATCGGAGCTCACATTTAAAAAAGAATATCCCAGAAACATCTATGGATACATTCGACTCATCTAGACAAGAACCTATATTAGAATTACATGCGGAAGAAGAAATGGACACCGGTCGACCATTCTTTTCCAAAAAAGACAAACCAAAGCCTGAACGTCACAAGCCAACCACATTAAAAAAGCAGTCAGATACAGCTTCTTCTACTAAACACCAATAATGCCTTATATTCTACAGTGGAATTGCAGAGGATATCGTAGCAACCTTAATGATATTCAAGTCCTAATTCACCGCTATTCTCCAGTTGGTTTCTGTCTACAGGAAACCTACCTAACTCCACAAATTTCCACCAACATTAAGAACTATGTCATCTATCGACAAGATCGTAATACTTCAAATGCTGCCCGTGGAGGTGTGGCCATCTTCATCAGCTCAAAGATCCCGACCAAACAAATTGTTTTGCAAACTGATATTGAAGTTGTTGCCGTACGTCTGATAACCCAGATTGCGTTAACACTAGCATCGGTCTATCTCCCACCAAGTCATACTTTCTCTTACCAAGATCTTGAAAACCTGCTAATGCAATTGCCACCCCCGGTCTGTCTGTTGGGTGATTTCAATAGCCACAATCCCTTATGGGGATCAACAAAAGTAGATACACATGGCCGATTAATTGAAACTTTTCTAGACAAACAAAACCTTACTGTTCTTAATACTGGTGCACCCACTCACATACAATTGCCAACTGGACAAACTTCTGCAATTGATCTATCAGTATGTTCCCCGACTCTGTATCCAATCATAGAATGGTCTGTTTTAGATGACCCCTTGGGCAGTGATCATTTTCCCATTATTTGTGATCTGCTCACTGCTCAACCACCATTAGTCAATCCCTGCAGGAAATGGAAGTTTTCTCAAGCCAACTGGGTCAAATTTAAATCTTTAGTCACCCTGGATGAGCAATATATACGGACACAGTCGATAGATGAAGCCACAGATTATATCACTTCACACATACTATCTGCAGCTAAGTGTTCAATTCCATTGTCGAATCCGCATTCCCGACAGCACCATAATTATTGGTGGAATGAAGACTGCACTAAAGCAAAGAAGTTAAAAAATAAAGCATGGAATATATTTCGCAGATCACCAACCACGACTAATCTAATCAATTACAAGAAACTAAGAGCGAAAGCACGTCTCATTCAAAGGCAAGCCAAGAAGAATTCTTGGATTCATTTTGCATCTACCATAAACAGAAACACTAACTCCAGGTTAATATGGAAGAAAATCAGACAGATTTCTGGAAAATTCCCTACAACCCCCTCACCTATTCTTTCATGGAATGGGCAGGAACTCTCAGCTCCTGAGGACATAGCAAATGCTTTGGGCGAAACGTTTGCTAAAGTTTCAGCGGTGTCAAATTATTCGGCGGATTTTCAGAAAATAAAGACCAAGACTGAAGAACGAGCTATAAACTTTCGAACCTCAGTCTTCCTTCCGTATAACCAGCCTCTTCAATATCACGAACTCCTACATGCCATGAAAACGACACACAACGGTGCTGCTGGGCCAGATGGCATATCTTATATCATGTTACAATACCTTGGTGACAAAAATTTACAAATACTACTGGTCTACTATAACAGAATATTTATGGAAAACATTTATCCCATCTCCTGGCATCATGCCACAGTTCTTGCCTTTTTGAAACCTGGAAAAGACCCTACAAGGCCAAACAATTACCGACCAATTTCCCTCTCCAGTTGCCTCGGTAAATTACTTGAAAAAATTATTCATAATCGACTTGTTTGGACCATCGAAACACAACACCTAATGAGTAATAAACAGCATGGCTTTCGTAAGAACAGGTCCTCCTTAGATCTCATGTTTAAAGCAGAGTCTGCAATTCGCAATGCCTTCGTAAAAAATGAACATCTGGTTTTGGTTTCCATTGACATAGAGAAGGCATTTGACACTACCTGGCGTCATGGCATTCTCAGCGACCTCCATGCCCTTGGTCTAAGGGGCAACCTTCCTATATTTATCAGAAACTTTCTCCAGAACCGTTCGTTCCAAGTCCGATACCACAACTCTCTTTCTAAGACATTTTTACAGGAAGAAGGAGTGCCACAAGGTTCTGTATTGAGTGCAACCCTCTTCGCCCTTAAAATTGATTCTATAACAAAAGAACTCCCAAATACAGTTGAGACCTATCTTTATGCGGATGATCTATCCATTTCTTGCCATTCTCCGAATATGAGATCCATTGAACGGCAACTGCAGTTATCCTTGAATAAGGTGCAAAGTTGGGCAGGACTCAATGGCTATCGTCTATCTCAGCAGAAAACTGTTGCAGTCCACTTTTGTAATCAACGAAAAATGCATACAGATCCTGAACTTCAGATGTCAAATTTTCCCATTCCAGTGACCAACAATATCAGATTCTTGGGATTAATCCTTGACAGAAAATTAAATTTCCTTGAACACATTAAATCGCTACGTACTTCCTGCCTTAAAAAACTGAACATACTGAGAGCTTTATCTGCAATGTCTTGGGGAGCAGACCGTACATCTTTGCTTCTGCTATATAGAGCATTGATCAGATCCCGTTTGGATTATGGTGCTCCAATCTGCGATTCTGCCCGAAAGAGTACACTACGCTGGTTAGATCCTATACAGCATAGTGCACTGCGGATTGCCCTTGGCGCATTCAGGACATCCCCTACCCAAAGTTTATATATTGAAGCACATGAGCCCCCTCTTTGTCTCCGCAGGAAAACACTACTTCTTAAGTATGCAGCCCGAATACAAAACTGCTGTCAGCACCCTATTGGGCCGTATCTCTTTAATCCACCACTGCAAAACCTTTATAGAAACAAACCCAGTAAAATAAGACCGGCAGGCTTACGACTAATTGAAATAACACAGAGTTGGAATATTCCTAATGTCAACAGGCTAGACATAATGAAATGCTCACACCCACCTTGGACACCTCCTCCACAATTAACTTGTGATACTTACCTTCAAAAATGGGGAAAGAATCTTTTACCGTCACTGAACATGAAACAACTCCATGCAAGCCATATTCAGAAATATGCTAGTTTATTGCCAATATATACTGATGGCTCCAAATCACACTCAGCTGTTGGAGCAGCAGCAGTATTTCCCTCTACAATCATTTCTGCTTCCCTTCCACCTGAGTATAGCAGCTTCTCTGCAGAACTTCATGCAATAAAGTTAGCTTTAGAAAACCTGAATCTCTACCCATCTCTAAAATATATTGTATATACTGACTCTCTAAGCTCAATTACAGCAATACAAAACTTTCGTTATAAGGTTCATCCTATATTAAACCAAATCAGAAGCCTATTATTAAAAATTGAGGAACGTCATCAATCAGTGACCTTTTGTTGGATCCCAGCCCATTCGGGGATAAAGGGGAACGAACTCGCTGACAAAACTGCCAAAAATCCAACAACTTATGATTTAACCCTTGCTCCTATTCCAATCTATGACTATAATCATATCATACAAACAACATGTCTTGCGATGTGGAAAGAGATATGGGACACCCAAAGCAATAATAAACTTTATCAGTTGAAACAGGATCCACAGCTTTGGCGCTCTAGCATCAAAACAGTACGAAGAGAAGAAGTAGTGCTTGCACGAGCACGGATAGGACATACATATCTGACTCACCTTCACCTACTTACAGGAGAGGATCCTCCTCATTGTCCACACTGTTCCTCGCACTTATCAGTCAAACACATTCTCGTTGACTGCCCTCACTATGATCAGGACAGAATATCCATCCTCCTTTCCCTAAAAAATTTTCCGGAACCGAAGACATTAAAAAATATTATAGGTGACGATGCAAACATCAATGAATTCTTCTCTTTTTTGAAAAAAATTGGATTGTATCATAAATTTTAAAACATCACTCTAATAAGCCATAAATTGATTCTATCCAAAATTTGAGTTTTATTATTTTCCTATGAATAGGCGCACTATAGCCCCAGCAGCTTGTGCGCCATTAAACCCCCATCACAACAACAACAACATAAAGCCTTTAATTGAACCGTGGCAGTCTAGTCTGTGCAGGAGTCGTAAGGAGGAAGTTGTTCTCGCTCGGACCCGCATAGGACATAGTCATTTGACACATTCGTTTTTGCTGAGGGCTGATGACCCTCCTATGTGTGAGTCCTGCGGCACAATTTTATCTATTAGACACCTTTTAGTTGAATGTCCAGATTTTAGCAATATCCGTTTTACCGCCTTTAATCATCTGACTGAGCCGTATACACTCAGTCAGATTTTATCTGACAATGACAATGTGTCTGCTATTTTTAGCTTTTTGAAAGCAATAAACGTTTTTAATAGTATTTAAAATTTATATGTTATTGTTATATCTTTTATTGATTTATCTTTTTTATATATTTATTATTAGATCTGGACATGGTGGCCTAATTAATTAGGTCACCGAGAGTTTAATTTAAATTTTTTTTTTTTTTTTTTTTTTTTTTTAAATATTACCTAGTCTTGGCGCATTATAGCCATAGTTGCTAATGCGCCAAAAAAACCCAAACAAACAAACAAACAAACAAACCTGATAAACTCATTTCTTCAGGGGCCCCAACCCGGTCCCTATCTGCAAACATTGACGACGATCCAGATAGTACTATTAGTACAAAAAGGCAGCGAACAGAAGTAACATCAGGGCCTGTTCCAAGGTTCCTGATTATGCACTCAACCGGTGAAAAACCGATTGGTAAAATGTCGCCCTTTTTTATCCAAAAAGGATTAGATGGGTTAGTAGGTTCACCCAAATCAGTTAAGAGGCTCCGCTCTGGAGACCTCTTAATTGAAACTAAAAATGACAGGCAATCCGAACATCTACTCCGAGTAACATCAATCGGAGGAATCCCTATAACCGTGACACCACACAGAACACTCAATTCATCGAGAGGTGTCATTTCGGAGTGGGACCTTCTCGACGTCACCGAGGAGGAAATCTGCTCCGAATTAAAACCACAGGGAGTCATTGCCGTCAAGAGAATCACTGCGCGAAGGGATGGAAAAATAGTTAAAACCAGGAGCGTTATCCTGACTTTTAACTCTCCTAAACCTCCTGACGAGATCAAAGCTGGATATATCAACAGTTCAGTGCGTCCATACGTTCCGAACACTTTACGGTGTTTTAAATGCCAGAAGTATGGACACTCTCAAATGGCCTGCCGCGGAGTCCTTGCATGCGCTCGATGCGGTGCAAAGGACCACGAAACAACAGCATGTTCAGCCGCAAAACCCACCTGTATTAACTGTGAGGGCGAACATCCGGCCTACTCACGAGCATGCCAGAGGTGGAAAGAAGAAAAAGAAATTCAACGGCTGAAGGCAGAGCTAAATATACCATACCAGGAGGCAAGGAAATCGGTCAAACCCCTGAATATCAACAGACCTACCTACGCCCAGAAGGTAGCAGGGAGATGTTCCGTCGGAACTCAGACGGACATGACCATTCCTCCAAAGGAGTCTTTCACTCCCATCGCGCGGTATCTTTTAACTTCGCAAAAACCTACACAGAAGGACCAATCAGCTGCCACTCCTATATCGGTACCTCCTAATGCTCCACAATTAACAAAGGTAATTACGACAGAAAAGAATAAGAAAGGGGAAGTCCCCCCTAGTTCCCAAGAAAAGATGGATGTCGAGCAAAAGGAGGTACCCGAAGAATCAGTCTTGGAACTCTTTGCGGAGGAAGAAATGGACACGGGACAGCGTCCATTCTTCCCCAAAAAAGATAAATCCAAGACTGATAAAAGTAAGCCCTCAGCACCTCGGAAGCCGCCCGATGGACCCACCAAGCCAAAATAATGGCTAAATTCCTACAATGGAATTGTCGTGGACTCCGGCGAAATATAGAAGACATCAAGTCTCTCCTGCAAAAGCACAAGCCAGTTTGCTGTTGCTTGCAGGAGACATACCTAAAGGCAAAGGATGATCCCACCCTGCACAACATCACAGTTTTTCGAAAGGATAGAATTGCGGACGGCTCTGTACATGGGGGAGTGGCTATCCTTGTGGGTAACCAGACCCCAGTGCAGCCCTTGCTAATTACAACCAGCATAGAGGCTGTTGCAATTCGCCTTTCAGTGGGATTTTTATTAACTATATGCTCTATTTATTTGCCACCTGGGACGGACATCACCCAGGCAGACCTTGAAGATCTTCTAACGCAGCTGCCTCCCCCTTTCTTAATTCTCGGGGATTTTAACGGACATAACACCCTGTGGGGTAGTGCTAACATCAACGGAAGGGGACGAGTCATAGAGCGTATGCTGAATGACAATGACCTCTCCCTTCTAAATACTGGAACAAACACCTTCTTCCACATGCCTACCCGTACCTTTTCTGCCATTGATCTCTCTATCTGCTCCCCTTCTCTACTCCCTTCACTCACTTGGGAAGTGGAGGAGAATCCATACGGAAGCGATCACTTCCCTGTGATAACCTTGTTACACAGTGGGAGACCATGTCTTCCTTTTAGGTTACCACGGTGGAAGATTGATCAGGTTGACTGGACTGCCTTCCAACATCAGGCAAATTTTGATCTTAGTACAGTCAGTCAAGAGCCTATCAATGATGCAGTTAAGTACATCACAGAAAATGTTGTCCAAGCAGCTGCTAATGCTGTCCCAAAAACATCAGCCCGGTTTCCACCATTTCCTAAACCTTGGTGGAATTCACAATACACAGCAGCAAAAAAGGCTCAAAACAAAGCGTGGGGGATATTTCGCCGATATCCTACCACGAACAACCTTATAGTATTCAAACGTGCACGAGCCAAAGCACGGTACATCCGTCGTCAGAGTCAAAAGGAATCGTGGATCCGTTTTACATCATCTATTAACCAGTCTACCAACTCTAAGGTAGTCTGGGATAAAATCCGGAAAATGAAGGGAAAATATACATCCCACCCTTCTGCAATCCTAGATTATAATGGATGCGCTATTGCAGATCCAACTGCAATAGCCAATGCTCTTGGGAAAACATTCTCTAACATCTCTGCAACATCATCGTATTCCCCAGAGTTCCTGGTCCTTAAACATAAACAGGAAAAGCAAGCACTTAATTTTAAGACCAAGGGCCTCTATCCCTACAACGGGGCATTCACTATAGAGGAACTAAAAAGAGCCCTCACTCTTTCCAAAGCAAGTGCTGTTGGACCAGATGGCATCCATTATGAAATGGTTAAACATCTTTCACCAAAATCTATGGATTGTCTGCTCCTTCTGTATAACAGAATCGTTACTGAGGGGCGGTTTCCGGATTCCTGGCGAAAGGCAATCGTTCTTTCCTTTCCTAAGCCAGGAAGGGATCCAAACGTCACCACCAATTATCGTCCTATTGCTCTGACCAGCTGTCTGTGCAAAATCCTGGAGAGAATGGTTAACTCTCGTTTAATATGGTATCTTGAAAAAAATGATCTTCTCTCCAACATCCAGTGCGGCTTCCGAAGGAACCGGTCCACCTTGGACCATCTTATTAGATTGGAAGCATCCATCCGGGATGCTTTCCTAAAACGCGAACACTTGGTGTCGGTGTTCTTTGACATGGAGAAAGCGTATGACACAACTTGGAGATTTGGCATATTAAAAGATCTCCATAGCCTAGGCCTTAGGGGGCAACTCCCCATTTTTATTAAAAACTTTTTAGCCAATCGATCTTTCCAAGTTCGTGTGGGGTCCTCACTCTCTCGTCCCTTCAGCCAAGAGGAGGGTGTACCACAAGGATCAGTATTAAGTGTCACGCTTTTTGCCATCAAAGTCAATTCCATCACAGAACAACTTCCTCCAACTGTAAACTGTGCCCTCTATTTTGATGACTTTAGCATATTTTGTCAGTCATGCAACATGAGGGTTATTGAAAGACAACTGCAGAAAGCCATTGATCGTCTTAATTCCTGGGCACTTGCTAATGGCTTCAGGTTCTCGCCGGAGAAGACCGTTTGCGTACACTTTTGTCGCAAGCGCAATCTTCATCCTGAACCTGAATTAAGGCTCGGACAAAATGTTATTCCAGTAGTGTCAGACACAAAATTCTTGGGACTTCTGTTTGATAAAAAGCTGACCTTTCTCGAACATATTCGTCAGCTTCGTACAAAATGCACGAGGGGACTCAATATTCTCCGCTCTCTCTCCTCAACACGTTGGGGAGCAGATCGATGCACCCTACTGCGGCTTTACCGTGCACTTGTACGACCCAAATTAGACTACGGGTCCCAGGTATACTCCTCAGCTAGAGATAGTGTCCTCCGATGGCTGGACCCTGTACACCATCAGGCTATCCGTATCGCTACTGGAGCTTTTCGAACATCTCCTGTCCAGAGCTTATACGTCGAAGCAAGCGAACCATCGTTATCCCTTCGACGTAAGCAGTTGTCTTTAAACTATGCTTTAAAGTTGAAATCCCTGCCAGACCATCCTACGTGGGTATCCGGTTTTGAGCCACGTTGGGAAAACTTGTACAATTCCCGTCAGACTGCCAACCGACCTTTTGGTATTCGTGTCCAAGAGCTAATCAGAGGGTTTAACATCATGGTAGACAAGGTGGCACAAACACCAAAAGAAACTCTTCCACTCTGGCATGCTCATCCCCCACCGTGCGACTTTTCCCTTAAGAAATGGGTAAAGTCTGAGACCTCATCATCTGTCTACCAGCAGCTCTACTCTGCACACCAAGCTGAGCACTCAGACCTCCTGCCCGTTTACACAGACGGCTCGAAGTCTGAATCGTGCGTAGGATCTGCTGCTGTCTTTCCGGACACTATAATATCTCAGCAGATTCCTCCCGAATCCAGCATATACAGTGCAGAGCTGTATGCTATAGAGCTAGCCTTGGATCACATTCGAACTTGTCAATTCCAAAGGTCAATAATATATTCCGATTCTTTGAGTGTATTACAGGCTTTATTATCTCTGAGACACAATTCTCATCCAGTTCTTTGTCGGATTCAGCAGAAGAGACATTCTCTTTATGAATGCAAGTTTGATATCCGCTTCTGCTGGATTCCTAGCCACATTGGGATAAAGGGAAATGATTTGGCTGACGCTGCAGCCAAATCAGCAACACCCACTCATAATCGTTGCCTGTTAGTCCCCTATACAGACTACAGGCAAATAATACGCAAAAAGATATATTCCCAATGGCAAGAACTATGGCACAGACAGAGAACAAATAAATTATATCAAATAAAGCCTGTAATAGAAACATGGCAGTCTAGTAAGGCTGCCGTAGCCTAGTGGTCAGGCGCCCGGGTGCGTAAGTACACGTGCCTTGAGTGACCGGGGTTCAAGCCCGTGACTACTGAATACGGTGCTGTTTCTTGTATTATATCTATCTTGTGAACTCCTCTGACCGTTTGGTCGTCCCGGAGTATAAACAGAAAATTTATTTATTAGTCTGCGCAGGAATCGGAGCGAGGAAGTTGTTCTTGCCCGACTCCGCATAGGACACAGTCATCTGACACATTCGTTTCTGCTGAGGGCGGATGACCCTCCTATGTGCGAGTCTTGCGACACCATTTTATCAATAAAGCATATTTTAATAGATTGCGTTAATTTTACCCATGTTCGCAATATATATTTTACCGCTTTTACTCATCCGACTGAGCCTTATACACTCAGTCAGATTTTATCAGACAACGACCACGTGTCGGCAGTTTTTAAGTTTATACAAGCTATTAACATATACACACATATATAAATAACAATTTGACGAGGTAACCTTTTTAAAGGTTACCAGAATTTCTTTGTTGATATTTTAATCGTTTCCTGGCGCAATATAACCGTAGTTGTTTTTGCGCCATTAAAACCGAAATCAAATCAAATCAAAATCCTGGCGTCACTCGTTTGTACTGGCGATACCCAAACCAGGGAAAGATCACTCTACTCCGAATAATTACGAAAACTCCATTTCGCTCACCCGTTGCTTAAGTAAAACCATAGAAAAAATGATACACCGTCGACTAACATGGTATATTGATTCCCAAAATATCTGTGACAATCAATTTGGTTTCAGGAAACACCGATCATCCCTGGATCTCATGATCAAAGCAGAAATGAACATCAGGAATGCGTTTATTGGAAATAAACATCTCGTAATGGTATGTCTCGACATAGAGAAGGCCTTTTGACACCACTTGGCGGTTTGGTGTCCTGAGAGATCTTCATTCCCTGGACCTGAGAGGCCACTTACCGTATTTCATACAGAATTTCCTACAGCACAGAACTCTCAAGTTCGCTATTCGCAAGTACTATCGCAAACCTATATACAAGAAGGAGTCCCTCAGGGCTCTTTACTTAGTGCAACCTTATTTGCAATAAGAATAAATCAGATGACCAAAAATATTCCCGACTCTGCAAATTCATACCTTTATGCTGATTATCTGACTGTCTCTTGCAGTTCGCAAAACATGAGCTTCATTGAGAGGCAACTGCAAAACTCTATTAATAATATTCAGCTATGGATGACACAGAATGGTTACCGACTATCGTATCAGAAATCAAGAGTCATTCACTTCTGTAATAAACGAAAGATGCATCCAGATCCAGAGGTACACCTAAGAAAACGTCCAATCACAGTGGCGAATAGCATTCATCTCCTTGGTCTCATTTTCGATAATGAACTGAACTTCTCAGAATACATCACACATCTACGGACTGCTTGCCAGAAAGAAATGAACTTGCTAAGAATTATTTCTTCTACATCATGGGGTGCAGATCGTACACCCCTGCGTGGGGGATATTCCGCCGATATCCCACCACGGCCAACCTTATAACCTTTAAACGTGCACGAGCCAAAGCACGATATATCCGCCGTCAGAGTCAAAAGGAATCGTGGATCCGTTTTACATCATCTATCAACCAGTCTACCAACTCTAAGGTAGTCTGGGATAAAATCCGGAAAATGAAGGGGAAATATACATCCCACCCTTCTTCAATCCTAGATTATAATGGAGGCGCTATTGCAGATCCAACTGCAATAGCTAATTCTCTTGGGGAAACATTCTCTAACATCTCTGCAACATCTTCGTATTCCCCAGAGTTCCTGGTCCTGAAACAAACTGGAAAGAGAAGCACTTAATTTTAAGTCCAAGGGCCTCTATCCCTACAATAGGGATTTTACTATTCAGGAACTGAAAAGAGCCCTCGCCCTTTCCAAAGCAAGTGCTGTTGGACCAGATGGCATCCATTATGAAATGATTAAACATCTCTCACCAAAATCTATGGATTGTCTGCTCATTCTGTATAACAGAATCTTTATTGATGGGCAGTTTCCGGACTCCTGGCGAAAGGCAATCGTTCTTGCCTTTCCTAAGCCAGGAAAGGATCCAAAAGTCACCACCAATTATCGTCCTATTGCTCTGACCAGCTGTCTGTGCAAAATCCTGGAGAGAATGGTTAATTCCCGTTTAATTTGGTACTTAGAATCAAATGACCTTCTCTCCAACATCCAGTGCGGCTTCCGACGGAACCGGTCCACTTTGGACCACCTTATTAGATTGGAAGCATCCATCCGGGATGCTTTCCTAAAACGCGAACACTTGGTGTCGGTGTTCTTCGACATGGAGAAAGCGTATGACACAACTTGGAGGTTTGGCATCTTAAAAGATCTGCATAGCCTTGGTCTTAGGGGGCAACTCCCCATTTTTATTAAAAACTTTTTAGCCAATCGATCTTTCCAAGTTCGTGTGGGGTCCTCACTTTCTCGTCCCTTCAGCCAAGAGGAGGGTGTACCACAAGGATCAGTATTAAGTGTCACGCTTTTTGCCATCAAAGTCAATTCTATCACAGAACAACTTCCTCCAACCGTAAACAGTGCCCTCTATGTTGATGACTTTAGCATTTTTTGCCAGTCGTGCAACATGAGGGTTATTGAAAGACAACTGCAGAAAGCCATTGATAGTTTGAATTCCTGGGCACTTGCTAATGGCTTCAGGTTCTCGCCGGAGAAGACCGTTTGCGTACACTTTTGTCGCAAGCGTAATCTTCATCCTGAACCTGAATTAAGGCTCGGACAAAATGTTATTCCAGTAGTGTCAGACACAAAATTCTTGGGACTTGTGTTTGATAAACAGTTGACCTTTCTCGAACATATTCGTCAACTTCCTACAAAATGCACGAGGGGACTCAATATTCTCCGCTCTCTCTCCTCAACACGTTGGGGAGCAGATCGGTGCACCCTACTACGGATTTACCGTGCACTTGTACGACCCAAATTAGACTACGGGTCCCAGGTATACTCCTCAGCTAGAGATAATGTCCTCCGATGGCTGGACCCTATCCACCATCAGGCTCTCCGTATCGCTACTGGAGCTTTTCGAACATCTCCTGTCCACAGCTTATACGTCGAAGCAAACGAACCATCGTTATCCCTTCGACGTAAGCAATTGTCTTTAAACTATGCTTTAAATTTGAAATCCCTGCCAGACCATCCTACGTGGGCATCCGTTTTTGAGCCACTTTGGGAAAACTTATACAATACCCGTCAGACTGCCAACCGACATTTTGGTATTCGTGTTCAAGAGCTAATCAGAGAGTTTAACATCATGGTAGACAGGGTGGCACAAACACCAAAAGAAACTCTTCCACCCTGGCATGCTCATCCCCCACCGTGCGACTTTTCCCTTAAGAAATGGGTGAAGTCTGAGACCTCATCATCTGTCTATCAGCAGCTCTACTCTGCACACCAAGCTGAGCACTCAGACTTCCTGCCCGTTTACACAGACGGCTCGAAGTCTGAATCGTGCGTAGGATCTGCTGCTGTCTTTCCGGACACTATAATATCTCAGCAGATTCCTCCTGAATCCAGCATATACACTGCAGAGCTGTATGCTATAGAGTTACCCTTGGATCACATTCGAACTTGTCAATTCCAAAGGTCAATAATATATTCCGATTCTTTGAGTGCATTACAGATTTTATTATCTACGAGACATAATTCTCATCCAGTTCTTTGTCGGGTTCAGCAGAAGAGACATTCTCTTCATGAATGCAAGTTTGATATCCGCTTCTGCTGGATTCCTAGCCACATTGGGATAAAGGGAAATGATTTGGCTGACGCTGCAGCCAAATCAGCAACACCCACTCATAATCGCTGCCTGTCAGTCCCCTATACAGACTACAGGCAAATAATACGCAACAAGATATATTCCCAATGGCAAGAACTATGGCAGAGACAGAAAACAAATAAATTATATCGTATAAAGCCTGTAATTGAACCGTGGCAGTCTAGTCTGCGCAGGAATCGTAAGGAGGAAGTTGTTCTTGCCCGGACCCGCATAGGACACAGTCATTTAACTCATTCGTTTTTGCTGAGGGCTGATGACCCTCCTATGAGTGTGTCCTGTGGCACAATTTTAACTATGAGACACATTTTAATTGATTGTCCAGATTTTAGTAATATCCGTTTTACTGCTTTTAAACATCTGACTGAACCGTATACACTCAGTCAGATTTTATCCGACAATGACAATGTGTCTGCTATTTTTAGATTTTTAAAATCAATAAATAATTTTACTCGTTTATAAAATTTACATTTTTCTTATACTTCTTGACATAGTGACCTAACTAATTAGGTCACTGAAAGTTTAAATTTGTTTTTTAAATGACATGGTCTTGGCGCATTATAGCCTTAGTAGCTAATGCGCTAAAAAAAACCAAAACAAACAAACAAATCCTTTTCCCTGCTAGCAAAATTCCTATATATCATTGACAAAACCCCATGACCTGCCCTGGCAGCCTGTCTGCATTGCTCAGAGAACTTCATATCTGACTGCACAATTACTCCCAGGTATTTTTCATTTTCTACCACCTTAAGTGTAGTACCACACAGTTGGTACGTTTCTCTGGGGTTACTTCTACCCATATGCAGTACTTTGCATTTATCAAGGTTAAACTTCAGTTCCCACTTCTTAGCCCATCTGCCCAAATTATCTAGATCCTGTTGCAGTAGTACACTGCCATTGGCCCCGAGTGCCAAGCGAGTGATCAAAGCGATATACAAAGCGATTTGAAAGCGTCTTTTTTCCAAGCGACTGATTAGAGAGTTTGTTAAAACCTTTTCTTTTATAAAGTTATTTATTTTGGCTCTTCCTAAATAAAGAAGTAAGCTTCCTGACAAGAAAGGAAAGACACCTTTCTATTATATATATAAGTAACTTCTCTAACACACTAACCACTTTTCGCTTGGTCACTGGTGGCACCGCTCCTGCCTCCACGTGGCGGGGCCGGTAACCTGGGAGAAGAAAGTCCCTCTCCCGGGGCTAAAAGGAGCAAACATGGAATTTGATAATTTTCCTCCAATTGAGCCTCGACGCTCATCAGGTCCATTAGTCAATGACACAGACCATGACACATCACAGTCGAAAAGACTGCGAACTGACAAAGAGCAACAGGAATTCCCATCTTTCCTAATCTTCCACTCCTTGTCAAGCATATGCATGAATACGCTCTCCCCATTTTTGATACAGAAATGCTTGGAAAGCTCATCAGGTTCGCCTAAAATGGTGAAAAGGCTTAGATCCGGAGATTTGCTTATAGAAAGTGCGAGTCGTAAGCAATCAGAGACTCTGCTGAACCTCTCAACCTTTGGTGGTATTCCAGTGCAAATTACACCACATGCAACACTAAATACCTCCAGAGGGGTAATTTCTGAGTGGGATTTGATGAATGTCACAGATGAAGAACTGGTCCAAGAATTAAAAGAACAGAAAGTCTCACAAGCTAAGCGGATTATGATCAGAAAAGATGGTCAGCTTGTTCCCACACGAAACATCATCCTAACGTTTGGCACACCAAATTTACCTTTGAATGTTAAAGCCGGCTATCTAAACTGCCGTGTAAGACCCTACATTCCTAATCCCATCAGGTGTTATAAGTGCCAAAGGTTTGGGCACTCTCAGACCGTCTGTCGAGGGGATGCTGTGTGCCCAAACTGTGGTTCAAAATCTCACACACAAACGGAATGTGATGCTGAAACGCCACATTGTCCGAACTGTCAAGGCCAACATCCCGCTTATTCGAGGACCTGTGAACTATGGAAAACAGGGAAAAATATACAAAAATACAGAGTAGAGCGGAAAGTGACTTTCCAGGAGGCAAAGAAACAAATTATGCTTACTACACCAAAACACAGCTATGCAGCAGCAACAAAGAAATATCAGTCAGCAGCCACTCAAACTGACGTGTCTATTGCAGACTGGGCTAGAGAAATACTCTCAGCCTCACAGCAATCTACTAAACAACAACATGCGACAGATCGTGCCAATAATACGCCAATTACAGTACCGTCAACTGCATCGCAGTCCTCCTCAGAAACCATAAAAACTAAGATAGTAGCTCCAATGCAGAAAACTCAGCCAAATTTAACAAATATGGATACAGATGAAAACATCAACCAGGATGAGACAATCTTAGATCTACACGCAGAAGATGACATGGACACCGGACGACCAATTTTCTCGAAAAAAGAAAGAATAAAATTGGAGAGACAGAAACATACTGGACCTAAAAGGCAGACTGAACCAAACCCAACTACTAAAAACAAATAATGGACCACATCATACAGTGGAACTGTAGAGGCCTACGTAGCAACATTGATGATATCTATGACCTAATCCCACAGTATAGTCCGGTAAGCATATGTTTACAAGAAACTAATCTACCACCAAACGTAATCCCAAAAATCAAGAATTATACTATATATCAGCATACCAGAAATAACAATAACACTGTGCATGGAGGTGTGGCCATTCTTGTAAACTCAAGAATTCCTACTAAACATATTCCACTGCAGACCCCCTTAGAAGCAGTAGCAGTACGTGTCTCCTTAGGAATCATGCTAACAATAGTTTCAATCTACTTATCACCAAACAAAGTATATACTTATAATGATCTAGAAGAACTTCTGCTGCAGATCCCTCCCCCCTTCTGTTTATTGGGGGATTTTAATGCCCACCATCCACTCTGGGGCTCCCCGCATACAGACAGACGAGGAAAAATTCTGGAATCGCTACTTGACAAATGTAATCTAACACTGCTGAACACTGGTGCAGATACTTACATTCATTTCGCTACTAGAACAACTACAGCTATAGACTTAACAATCTGCTCTCCAACATTGTATCCCCTCATTCGCTGGTCAACAATGGATAATCCCCTAAACAGCGACCATTATCCGATAATTTGTGAAATCCAAATATCTAGAATACCCCAGGCAAATAATATGCACTTAAAATGGAAATTTCACAAGGCAGATTGGAAGGCGTTTGCTTCTAATATCTCATTCGACAACAAAATTATCAGACATGAATCCATCGATGATGCTACACAACACATCACAACTGAGATCCTAAATGCCGCAACCAAGGCTATACCCAAAATCCGTACTGGTTCCTCTAAACATGTAAATATGTGGTGGAGTGATGCGTGCCAGCTTGCCAAAAAAGAGAAAAATCGGGCATGGAACCTGTTTCGAAAACACCCAACAACGGAGAACCTTATAAATTTCAAAAAACTTAAAGCAAAAGCACGATTTGTAAGGTAAAAGGCTAAAAAAGATTCTTGGATCCAGTTTGCCTCTACTATAACGAAAGATACCAATAGCAGAATAATCTGGAATAAAATAAAAAAACTGAATGGAAGATTCTTACCAACGCCCCATACAATACTGAGATGGAACGGACAAGACTTATCTTCACCGATTGAAATAGCCAATGCTCTTGCAGAAAATTTTGCCAAAATATCAGATATTGCTGCGTATGAATCATCTTTTCAGCAACATAAAAGAAGGGCTGAGAAATGCAAATTAAACTTCAGCACAAAACTAACACATCCATATAATCAGTCGTTTACGCTTTTGGAACTACAGGACGCTCTAAAAACATCAAAAAATGGGGCATCAGGTCCTGATGGGATTTATTACCTCATGCTGCAACATCTAGACCAAAAGGCATTAAATTCCCTATTGCTGTTTCTGAATCGGCTCTTCTCCGAAAGCCATTATCCACGCTCATGGTGTCATTCAACAGTGCTAGCGTTTCCTAAAGCTGGAAAAGATCAGACGAATCCATGCAACTATAGACCAATATCCCTTACCAGCTGCTTGGGCAAGACATTAGAGAAGATAATACACAATAGACTTGTATGGTACATAGAATCCCACTCAGTCATTAACTGTAATCAATACGGCTTCCGCAAAAACCGATCCACATTAGACTTGATGGTGAAAGCCGAGTGTAACATACGAAACGCCTTTATCCGAAAAGAACATTTTGTCATGGTGTGCCTAGACATTGAAAAAGCATTTGACACCACCTGGCGCTATGGCATTCTACAAGACCTATATGTCAGAGGTCGACTCCCAATGATCATAGAGAGTTATCTTAAAAATAGAACTTTTCAAGTGAGATACCGTAATGCTCTTTCACAATCTTTTGTCCAAAGAGAAGGTGTACCGCAGGGATCGGTACTCAGTGCTACACTCTTTGCCCTCAGGATAAACAATTTAGTGCCCAACATTTTGGGTAATGTAGACATCTATCTGTATGCTGATGATCTTGCAATATCCTGCCATTCACAGAATATGCGTTCTATTGAACGACAACTGCAACTTTCCATAAACAAAATAGTATCATGGACTTCACATAATGGTTATCGTCTATCCGCAACCAAAACGGTTGCCATTCACTTTTGTAAAAAACGTCAGTTACATCCAGAACCCGAATTGTCATTGGGAAATAAACCGATACCAACCACTAGCAATATCCGATTCTTGGGCATGACATTTGACACCAAACTGACATTCCAGAAGCATATACTACAAACACGAACTATCTGTATGAAAAAGCTGAATATACTTAAAGTTATCTCATCCATGACATGGGGAGCTGATCGCTATACTCTGCTCCATCTATACCGAGCTTTAATAAGATCGCGATTAGATTATGGCGCTCCAGTTTATGATTCCGCTCGAATGACTCTGTTGGCCTGTCTTGACACAGTACAACATAGTGCGCTCAGGATTGCTCTTGGGGCATTCAGGACTTTGCCAATCCAAAGCTTATATATAGAAGCCAATGAACCTCCACTGCACCTTCGGACAAAGATGCTGCTCCTCAACTACGCAGTTAAAATAAATAGTTTTCCATATCATCCTATCTGGTCACACCTCTATGATGCCCAATGGGTAAGCCTTTTTAGAAATAAACCTCATGAAAACAAACCTACAGGAATCCGCCTACAAGAACTAATTCAGCAGTGGAATATACATTTGACCAATATTCATCAAGAAAGAGAAATCGTGCAACCTCCATGGAAAGCATGCATGCCTTCATGCGATTATTACTTTCAACGATGGGGGAAACAATCCCTGAACAACGAAACTTTTCAGAAAATACATGCAGCCCACTCCTTAGCAAATGCACAAACTCTGCAAATTTATACTGACGGCTCCAAAAATGACACAGCTGTGGGAGCTGCCGTGGTTCTACCAACATCAACAGTCTCTGTCTCGTTGCCTCAGGAATGCAGTGTTTTCACTGCAGTACTCTATGCCATTAAGATGGGTTTGACCTTCATTGCTACTAACTCCACACCAAAGACTATAATATATACAGACTCTTTAAGTGCAGTGACAGCGCTCCAAGGCAATTCTCGCTCTCCACATCCATTGATAAATCTAATAAAAACTCAAATATTGGATCTTCATAAAAATAAGCAGAGTGTTACTTTTTGTTGGATCCCAGGGCACACTGGAATACCAGGAAATGAGCATGCAGATAAAGCAGCAAGAAATCCCACTGACAATGACAATATCCAGATTCCTTTCACAGACTATAAATTTATCATTCACCGAATATGCAATGAAAAATGGAGAGAAATTTGGCATAATCAATTAAATAACAAGTTACGAAATATAAAACAGAATCCGCAGGTATGGAAATCTACTTTCCGCTCAAACAGGCACGAAGAAGTTGTACTTGCCAGGGCACGTATTGGACATACCCACCTTACGCATCTCTATTTATTGCAAGGAAATAACCCACCAGTATGCATGCATTGTGATTCACCACTAACTTTATACATATTCTTATAGAGTGCGATCATTATCAGTCTATCAGATTCACAACATTTAGATCCCTCCGTACCTTGAACGAATCTCTTGAACTAAGACATATACTTGGAGATAACTCTAATCTATCTGAATTGTTTCACTTTCTGAAACAGATTAATATATATATGCTCTTATAAACTCGCTTTACTGATCTGTCCAGTGTCTCTCCACAGAATTAGGCGCAATTTGGTCATAGTAGCCCTTGCGCCAAAAAACAACAACAACAACAACAACACTGCCATTACTGTCATTAACAACCCTGCCAACCTTTGTATCATCTGCAAACTTCGACATTAAGCCAGATATCCCTTCATCAATATTATTGATAAATATACAAAACAACAGTGGACCTAACACCGAACCCTGTGGGACTCCACTAATAACATTAGTCCAAGAAGAGCAGCACCCATTGATTACCACCCCCTGTCTTCTCCCACTTAAACCATCCTTTTATCCATTGTAGCAACTTACCCTTAATACCATTCTGCTCCAATTTGTACAATAGTCTTCCATGCGCAACAGTGTCAAAAGCTTTCCTGAAATCCAAATATATGATATCAAAATTATTTTTTGCATCCAGTTCCTTTGTAACCACATCATAATATCCTATCAAATTTGTCAGACAAGACTTTCCCTTAACAAACCCATGCTGTGTCTGAATTATTGCTGTAGTCTTGTCTAGATGATCTTGCAATGCATCTTTAACCAGTGACTCCATTATTTTACCTGGAACAGAAGTTAAACTAACTGGTCTGTAATTACTCGTGTCACCCTTCGATCCCCCTTTTTGAATTGGGGATACATTTGCACATCTCCAGTCCGTGGGAACCTCCCCTGAGTCCAAGGACGCTCTCATAATTATTGCTAAGGATTTGCTTAGTTGCTTTGCCGCCTCCTTTAATATAACTGGATAGATCCCATCGACCCCAGGTGCTTTTCTTATGTTTAACTTCAACAATTTCTCCTCCACTTTGCTTTCAGTTATTACAAAATCATTAAGTATCCTGCTACAATTTGATAACCTTCTGCCATTTTCAAACCTTAATAATTCCTCATGTGTGAATGTAGATGCAAAATACTCATTCAGTTTGTTTGCTATCTGAGCAGGTTCATCAACAGTCGAACCATCGATGTCAAGTGGACCAATCAGATTCATCCCCTTCCTTTTTGGTGGAATTGATTCGTTTGAGCTGCCATATTGGTGATAAGTTCGTAGGTAATCTGGTGTTTAAAATTTCGTATGGATTTTAAACTTTTTTTGGCAAATACAAAGAAACGTATAAATACAACATCCACGATATAATTAATATAATATACATTATAAAATTCCAACCAGGATGTAATGCATGCTACATAGGTAGTACAACCACAAAATTTGGAACATCCAAACCAGCCAACATGAGAGCCTACTATCATTACAATAGTTTCAAATCCAACTAGGAACCGAATTTAGTCAAACATCTACACTCCTTTAATCACAATAAAATAATAGATAACGCAATTACACTAATTAAACTTTAATCGAATTATAAAATATTCCAGGATGAGGCCCTTGCTACAGAACGGTTTCACCAAAATAGATCATACGAAATTATAAACACCAGATTACCTACGAACCTATCACAATACGGCAGCTCAAATGAATCAAATATACACCTGTTTAACGCGATGCATCCACCAAATTATCACTCACAACTTATGACATTCACCAACTGATGACGACGACATCGAAAGCTTCGCGTCCAGCTTTTGGCTTTCCAACACGCGAATTTCTTTTATATAATTTTTATAAATGACAACCAGGAAAAAGGTGGTGCACTTCCTTTTCCTAGGGATATGTTTTTTAAATATCAAATTTAATCAATTAATGTAATGGAACTTTCACTTTTATTCCCTTTTTACCTTCTTTTCATGCAGTTTTAATTTCAACCAATACGGATCTCAGAGGTGAGTACTATGATAATAAGCTTTGCTAAAAAAATAATGAATAATTAACAGTACTTCAAGCATTAAACTGTATAATTAGTCAATCATACAACTCCTGTAAGATCTAGTCAAACAGAAAACTCTGATCCCGGTAACAAACAGCATTCTGAATCTTTCCTTATGGACACAAATGGGACTTGCTCTCAGGAAGAAACGGAAACCATTCTGGATATCCACCCAGAAGACGAAATAGATGCCTGACCAATATTTTTAGAGGCAAAATAAAAATTGACCGAGTGAAACAGACTTCCAAAAAGTAGACAGACACAGCTTCTTCATTTAAATGGAAACAATGAAAAACATCGTCCAATGGAACTGCAGAGGCTTTCTCAGCAATATCGACAACATCCACGAGATAATTATGCGTTATAAACCAATTGGAATCTGTTTAAAAGAGACATATTTAACACCTCAGGTGTCTACATCGATAAAAAAAATTATACTCTTTCGGCAAGACAGACCTTCTACCACTAATGCTCACTTAGAGGTAGCCATATTTATAGATGCAAGAGTACCCTGCAAACGCACTGTTGTAGCTACTATTGAAATTGTTGCCATGCGAATAGCCATTGGCGTTACCCTAACATTTGCTTCAATCTAGCTGTCACCCTGTATCCTACATGAACTTGAAGATCTCATTCAGCAGTTGCCAACCCCTTTCTGTTCAATGGACACATCCATTGTAGGGTTCTCCCACTACAGACGGATGAGGACAAATCATTGAAATGCTTATCGACAGACAAAATCTAACTATATTAAATACTGGCTCACCAACTTACCTCCACCTGACAATAGATCTCTCTATCTGCTCTCCAACCTTTTACCCTAGTATCGAGTGAACAGCTCTGGATGATCCGCTCAACAACAGTGACCACTACCCTATAACATGTAAAATTGAAACGTCACACTGCATACCATCAGAAACCTGCACAAAATGGAAAATTTCCAAGGTGGATTGGGCAAAGTACACCTCTAACGTATCCTTCGACAATCAGATCATCAAATCTCATCCAATTGACACAATTGCCAATCATATTACCAAACAGATTCTAGCAGCTGCATCTACTGCCATATCACAGTCACGAATGCGTAGAACCACAAATTATTGGTGGAACGAGGGCTGTAAAAATAGAAAAAAACCGTGAGTGAAATTTATTCCGCAAACGTCCTACCACCGCGTGATCTAACTAATTAGGTCACTGAAAGATTAAATTTTTATATATTACCTGGTTTTGGCGCATTATAGCTTTAGTTGCTAATGCGCCAATAAAATCCAAACCAAACCAATACTACCACCGCCAACCTTATAAATTACAAGAAAATTAGAGTCAAAGTTTGTAATATTAGGAAGAAAGCAAAAAGAGACTCTTGGGTTCGATTTGCAACTGCAATTAATAAAAATACCGATGTAAGAATTATCTGGAGAAAAATAAGGCAATTAAATGGAAAGTTTCCTCCCTTGTCGTCCGTACTTTTCACCTAGAATGAGCAGGAACTATCTACTCCTGCAGAGATTGCAAATGCCCTAGGGACAGTATTTTCACAGTTACCTGACTCTACGGCATATGATCCATCATTTCAGAGGATAAAAGCTTTAGTGGAAAAATTGAGTTTGAAATTTAGAACTACACCCTCTTTACCGTACAATAAACCACTTACTTTGATAGAACTTCAAGAGGCTTTATCCATCGCTAAGAACAGTGCTGCTGACCCGGATGGAATATACTACATAATGCTACAACACCTAGACAATAAATCATTATCTTCGCTGCTGACCTTCTACAACAGAATCTTCATGGAGCATTCCTTCCCCAGCTCCTGGCGTCACCCCCTCGACGTGGGCACCTGTACGTGGTGAGGGGACCTCCCAGTGACGCTGCTGGACTTCCAGACTAGCATCACTGGGATCCAACGCCCACAGCCTAGGTTCCGGGCTTACATCAATGGAATCAGGCGTGTTTGCCGTGCGCTGCGACCCGTGGAAATTCGGAAAGGGGGATCCTGGTGGTTGAGGGGCCCAGCTTCAATACACCACTTTGGCCCCTGCTTCGACAAGACGGGTGGTCCTGGAAGGCCCGGCTAGGATCAATCGGCTAGTAGGCTCGCCTGCAAGGGTCAACCGTGTCAATGCCACGCCCCTACCCTCATGGTCCGAGGGACAGGATTCAGGCTGGCGGCGGTGCGGGTATAGTGTCTGAGTAGCCCTGGCGTCCCACTCCCGAGCGCATTTATTGCATGCCGGGTAGTGGGCGTCCCTTTGGGCTCCGTGGTGGGTGGGGAGCCCGGGCACTGAACAATTAAATAAACTCTATGAATCCTGATAAACCCCCCTCGACGTGGGCACCTGTACGTGGTGAGGGGACCTCCCAGTGACGCTGCTGGGTTTCCAGATTAGCATCACTGGGATCTAACGCCCATACCTTGGTTTCAGGGTTACATCTTTGAAATCCGGCGTGTGCAGCCGTGCGCCGCGACCCGTGGAAGCGGAAAGGGGGATCCTGGTGGTTGAGGGGCCCAGCTTCAATACACCACTTTGGCCCCTGCTTCGACAAGACGGGTGGTCCCGGACCGGCCCGACTGGGATCAATCGGCGGGTGGTTTTATACTGCTAGGGTCAACTGCGTTCCAATAAGTCTCCCTCCCTTTGGTCCTGGGACGGGATAAAGACTTATTGGTAACGTGGGTATGGTGCTCTAAGCGAACTCGGCGTCCCATTCGTGTACGCAGTACCTGCTAGTTCACGAGTGGGCGTCCCCTCGTAGGGCTCCGTGGTGGGTGAGGTACTTAGGCATCAGACATTTTCTCTTTACTCATATGAGTAATTTAAATCCTTCTTCTGGGGCCCCAACAAGGCCCCTACCTAATCGAGATGATGACGCAGATAACACCTCTGCCAAACGAGCCAGAACTGAGGATAAACAACCACCATCAGTTACACCGCTTTTCCTCATTCTCCATTCCACCGGAGAGCAGTCCATTGGAAAGATGTCACCCTTCTTCATCCAGAAAGGATTAGAAGGGTTGGCAGGTTCACCTAAAACGGTAAAAAGACTGCGTTCTGGCGACCTTTTGGTCGAAGCTACATCTATTAAACAGGCGGAAAAAATCCTGAACGCCACATCAATAGGGGGAATACCTATCATTGTAACCCCCCACAAAACTTTGAACTCTTCTAGAGGCGTCATTTCAGAGTGGGACCTTCTTCATGTTTCTGAAGAAGAGATCTGCTCTGAATTGAAAGACCAAGGAGTGACAGCTGTATAGAGAATATCGATACGGAAGGATGGGAATCTCGTCCCTACCCGAGTTCTCATCCTCACGTTTAACACCCCACGGCCTCCAAATTCCATCAAGGAAGGTTATCTAAACTGCCCAGTGAGGATTTATATCCCAAACCCACTGCGGTGTTTTAGATGCCAAAAATACGGCCACTCACAAACATCTTGTCGTGGTAACCCTGCCTGTGCTCGATGTGGTGCGAAAGACCACGAGAGCAAGGAATGTACAGCTCCAAAACCCACCTGTGTTAACTGCCAAGGTGAGCACCCCGCCTACTCAAGAGCATGCCAGCGGTGGAAGGACGAAAAAGAAATCCAAAAACTGAAAACAGAGCTGAATATTTCCTACCCAGAGGCCAGAAAACGTATCCAACCAGTAAATAGCGGGAAACCTTCATATGCCCAGAAGGTTTCTGCTAAGAGCACTATCGGGACACAAACTGAGATGACTATACCACCAAGAGAGTCATTCACCCCGATTGCACGCTATTTATTGAGTTCTCAAAAGCCCACCAAAAAAACACAGTCAGTTGCCACTCCTATATCCGTACCTCCTAGTGCTCCACCACTACCAAAACCAAGTGGTAAAGAGCCTGAAGTAACAACAGAAAGAATGGATGTAGAGAACAAGGAGGTACAGGATGAATCAGTCTTGGAACTCTTTGCGGAGGAAGAAATGGACACGGGACATCGTCCATTCTTCCCCAAAAAAGATAAAGCCAAGACTGATAAAAGTAAGCCCTCAGCACCTCGGAAGCCGCCTGATGGACCCACCAAGCCAAAATAATGGCTAAATTCCTACAATGGAATTGTCGTGGATTCCGGCGAAATACAGATGACATCAAGGCCCTCCTGCAAAAGCACGAGCCAGTTTGCTTTTGCTTGCAGGAGACATATCTAAAGGCAAATGATGATCCCACCATGCATAACATCACAATCTTTCGTAAGGATAGAATTGCGGATGGTCCTGCTCATGGAGGAGTGGCTATCCTTGTGGGTAACCATACCCCAGTCCAGCCCTTGCTAATTACAACCAGCATAGAGGCTGTTGCAATTCGCCTTACGGTGGGATTTTTATTAACTGTGTGCTCTATCTATTTGCCACCTGGGACTGATATCTCCCAGGCAGACCTTGATGATCTTCTAACGCAGTTGCCTCACCCTTTCTTACTTCTCGGGGACATGAATGGACATAACACCCTGTGGGGCAGTGCTAACATCAACGGAAGGGGACGAGTCATTGAGCGTATGCTCAATGATAACGACCTTTCCCTTCTAAATACTGGAACAAACACCTTCTTCCATACGCCTACCCGTACCTTTTCTGCCATTGATCTCTCTATCTGCTCCCCTTCTCTACTCCCTTCACTCACTTGGGAAGTGGAGGAGAATCCATACGGAAGCGATCACTTCCCTGTGATAACCTTGTTACACAGTGGGAGACCATGTCTTCCTTTTAGGTTACCACGGTGGAAGATTGATCAGGCTGACTGGACTGCCTTCCGACATCAGGCAAATTTCGATCTTAGCACAGTCAGTCAAGAGCCGATCAATGAGGCAGTAAAGTACATCACAGAAATCATCGTCCAAGCAGCTGCTAATGCTGTCCCAAAAACATCAGCCCGGTTTCCACCATTTCCCAAACCTTGGTGGAATTCACAATGCACAGCAGCAAAAAAGGCTCAAAACAAAGCGTGGGGGATATTTCGCCGATATCCTACCACGAGCAACCTTATAGCCTTCAAACGTGCACGAGCCAAAGCACGCTACATCCGTGGCCCCGGGTGCCAAGCGTTCCGTGGCCAAGCGATTATAGTGCGTCTCTGAAAGCGTTTTCTAAAAAGAGAATTTAAGCAATCAGTTTATATTTTTAGTTTCAAACACCGTTCTCTTTATTTCTATATTAGAGTAGCTGTCTCGCACTACAAAGAGTAGGCAGAAGCCCAGAAAGGAAAACCACCTTTCTGTTTCCTTTTTCTATTAGTACTAACTTACTAACACAGCCGCTTGGTCACCTCGTGGCACTGCTCCTGCCTCCCCGTGGCGGGGCCGGAAACCTGGGTGGTAAAGCAAACCCCCAGGGCCAAAAGGAGCAAAACATGGATTTCGACAACTTTCCCCCGATCCAGACAGCAAATCCTAACTCATTGGATTTGCACCATCCCGATGATGACACAAACACCAGAAAGAGACTGAAGACGGATGCTTGCAGGATAGAACATCCTACTTTCCTGATCTTGCATTCTTTAACAAACCAGGCCATAGGCAATCTATCTCCATTTCTCATACAGAAATGTCTGGAAAGTGTAGCAGGTTCCCCAAAAATGGTGAGACGTCTAAAATCTGGCGACCTACTGGTTGAGACCACCAGTTCCAAACACTCTGAGTCCCTTCTGAAACTCTCCACATTTGGTGGAATTTCAGTCAAGGTGTCACCACATGCTACACTCAATACCTCCAAAGGTGTCATCTCAGAATGGGACCTAATGAATGTCTCAGAGGAGGAAATTGTAAATGAATTGCAAGATCAGAAGGTCACACAGGCGAAAAGAATTATGCTGAAGAAAGATGGCGAACTTATCCCAACTCGAAGCATCATACTGACATTTAGTTCACCAAACCTACCTACATCGGTGAAAGCCGGGTATCTATACTGCCGCATTCGCCCGTATATTCCAAATCCATTAAGATGTTATAAATGTCAGAAATTCGGACACTCCCAAACAGTCTGTCGAGGTGATGCTGTATGCCCTAACTGTGGCTCGAAGGAGCATACCCAAGCTGAATGTAAATCACAGTCCTCACTCTGCCCTAATTGCAAAGGCAACCACCCAGCCTTCTCTAAAACATGTGACCAATGGAAATATGAAAAGAAAATTCAGAAGTACAAGGTAGAAAAAAAAGTCTCATTTTCAGAAACTGTTGTTGTTGTTGTTGTTATTGTTATTTTTGGCGCAAGGGCTGCTTAGACCATATTGCGCCTATCAGTGATATGAAAGTTATCAATGGTGACTGTTATGGAAACAGTCAGAGACGATCATATAGTTTTATTCGTTTAAGAAAACAGAATAACTCCAAGGGATTAGCATCGTTGCCTATGATGTGAGAGAGTTTTAGAGGTTCTTTTAGATTTGGAAGGAAGCTGAATGAACATTGCCGAGCATGTTTGTACAGAGTGCATTCAACAAGAATGTGCTTCATTGTTAGCTGACAGTTGCATTGAGAACACTGTGGAGGATCATTTCCTGTAAGGAGAAATAGGTGAGTAAACTGGCTGTGGCCGATTCGTCCTCTGGTTAAGATGACTTCTTCCTTTCTGTTAGTACGAAAACTAGAGGTCCATAACTGTGGTTCTGATTTTATTTCCAATAGCTTATTACCCGTTTGAGCTTGCCATAGAAGTGTCCATTGTTCCTTACATGTCCTTCGTATCATAGGTTTGTAATCAACATATGGAACACAAAAGCCTGAAGATAATGGGTTAGATGGATGTTTTGCAGCATGGTCTGCGCATTCGTTTCCTGGGATCCCAGTGTGACCTGGGATCCAGCAGAAGATGACTACTTGTTGGCGTTCCTGAATAAGAATCATCTTACTTCTTATGGTTTGTATTAAAGGATTGGTTGGTGAGGAGATGTTTTGTAGGGCTACTAGTGTACTCTGCGAGTCGGTATATATTATACTTTTTTTAATGGAGCAATGAATAATATTTTCTAGGGCAAGTTTAATGGCGAATAACTCAGCTGTATAACTGCTGCATTCAGTAGGCAGAGATACAGAGATGGTGTTAAAAGGGAAAACTGCTGCAGCACCTACTCCACTATCAGACTTTGATCCATCTGTGTATATTTTCATGAAATGCGGATAATTTTGTGTGTGAGAAGTATGAAGTTGTCGCACGTTAATATTTGCAAGGGAATCTTTTCCCCAGTTCAGGAAGTAATTGTCACAGGATGGATTAACCCAGGACCATGGGGGAACTGAAGTGTTTGGATCTTGGAGGACTTTTTCAAGGTGCACATTCCAGCTTTCAGATAGAGCCTGCAATCTGATGCCAGTAGGTTGGACTGCTCTGGGTTTATTTCTGTAGAACATTTTAAACTGTGGATCACTAAGTATTGGCCAAATTGGATGGGTAGGCATGCTTTGAATTTTAGCGGCATAATTCAAAAGTAACATCTTCCTTCTGAGGCAGAGTGGAATTTCATGGGCTTCGGCGTAGAGACTTTGTACTGGCGATGTTCTATAAGCACCTGTAGCAATCCTAAGGGCAGAATGTTGAACAGGAGCAAGCCGTACTAGCACACTCTCCCTAGCAGAGTCATACACCGGGGCTCCATAATCAAGACGAGATCTAATTAGAGTTCTATACAGGTGAAGTAAGGTGTAACGGTCAGCACCCCATGTTGTAGAAGAAAGAACTCTGAGAATGTTCATTTTTTTCTGGCAGGTTGTCCGGAGATATTTGATATGTTCTAAAAAATTAAGTTTCCTATCAAAAATTAGACCGAGGAGGCGAATGCTACTCATAACTGAGATAGGATGATTTGTTAGGTGTAGCTCTGGGTCAGGATGCATCCCTCGTTTGTTACAAAAGTGAATGGCACTCGATTTTTGATGAGATAGTCTGTAACCATTCTGTGTCATCCATAGTTCAATATTGTTTAGTGAGATTTGTAGTTGCCTTTCAATGAAGTTCATATTCGGCGAACTGCAGGAAACAGTCAGATCATCAGCATAGAGATATGAGTTCACAGTCTTGGGAATACATTTGGTAATATGATTTATTCTCAATGCAAATAAAGTAGCACTGAGAACTGAGCCCTGTGGTACTCCTTGCTCTTGTATATAGATTTGTGAGAAGACTTCTCTATAGCGAACTTGAAAAGATCTATACTGAAGGAAGTTTTGTATGTAGCATGGTAAGTGACCTCTCAGGTCAAGGGAATGAAGATCTTTTAAGATACCAAAACGCCAGGTGGTGTCAAAGGCCTTCTCTATGTCAAGGCAGACCATGACAAGATGTTCATTTCGTATAAATGCATTCCTGATATTTGTTTCAGCTTTAACCATAAGATCTAGGGATGAGCGATTTTTTCTGAAACCAAACTGGTTATCAGAGATTAGATGTTTTGAATCCAGATACCATGTTAATCGGCGGTGTATAATTTTTTCTAATGTTTTACTCAAACAACTGGTAAGAGAGATGGGTCTATAATTGTGAGGGATAGAATGATCTTTCCCTGGTTTGGGAATTGCCACTACATAGGAGTGATGCCAGCGAGTGGGGTATGAATGTTCAATGAATATACGGTTGTAAAAGGTCAGCAGCAATGACAGTGATTTATTGTCTAAGTGTTGAAGCATTATGTAATATAGTCCGTCTGGATCAGCAGCACTGTTCTTTGAGGAATATATAGCTTTTTGAAGTTCAATCATAGTAAGTGTCTGATTGTATGGTAGAGAAGCAGCGGTTTTGAAGTTAAGTTTTGATTTTTCGGCTGAGGCTTTGATCTTCTGAAATGACGGATCATACGAGTTCGAGGCAGACAACTGGGAGAATATTGTCCCTAGAGTATTCGCAATTTCTGCAGGACTAGAGAGCTCCTGTCCATTCCAGTTGAATATTGGCGAGGATAATGGAGGAAATTTGCCATTTAGCTGTCTTATTTTTTTCCATATTGTTCTTACATCAGTATTTTTATTTACTGAAGTCGCAAATCGGATCCAAGAGTTTTTTTTAGCTTCCTTTCTGATGTGTCGGGCTTTGGCTCTTAGTTTCTTATAATTTATAAGGTTGTTGGTAGTAGGGTATTTGCGAAATATATTCCACGCTCGGTTTTTTTTTTTTTTTTTTTTTTTTTTTTTTTGGCATTCTTACATTCATCGTTCCACCAATAATTTATGGGTCTGTAGGTGACTGATTGTGATTGTGGGATGGCAATGGATGCAGCTGCTAGAATTTCTTTGGTGATATGATCAGTGGCTGTGTCAATTGGGAAGGATTCAATGATCTGTTTATCAAATGAAACATGAGAGGTATACTTGGCCCAATCTGCCTTGGTAAATTTCCATTTTATTTGGTTTTTTGCAGTTGAAGAGCGTGATGTTTGGATCTTACAGATTAATGGGTAGTGGTCACTGTTTAGTGGATCATCTAGAGCTGTCCACTCAATATTAGGAAAGAGGATCGGAGAGCATATTGATAGATCTATTGCAGACACTGTTCCTGTTGGGAGATGGATGTAAGTGGGTGAACCAGTATTTAGGATGGTTAAGTTTTGTCTGTCAATGAGCATTTCAATGAGTTGCCCTCGTCCATCTGCATTGGGAGAACCCCACAATGGATGGTGTCCATTGAAGTCGCCCAATAAACAGAAAGGGGTTGGCAACTGCATTATAAGATTTTCAAGTTCGTGAATAGTACACGGATGATTGGGTGGTAGATAGATCGAAACAAGAGTCAGAGTGATGCCAATTGCTATTCGGGTAGCAACGGCTTCTATAGAGGTTTGTAAAGAAATGCGTCTGCATGGGACTCGCGAATCTATGAGTATGGCTACTCCACCACGAGCATTATTTGCAATAGGTCTATCTTGTCTGAAAAGAGTATAGTTTTTTATCAAAGGAGATACCTGAGGAGTCAGATATGTCTCCTGTAGGCAGATGCCCACTGGTTTATGCTGCTTAATTATGTCGTATATGTCATCAATGTTGCTCCTAAAGCCTCTACAATTCCATTGGACAACGTTGTTCATTATTTCAATTTAGATGAAGGAACTGAATCTGACTGCTTTTTGGAAGTCTGTTTGGCACGGTCAATTTTAATCCTTTCTCTTTTTGAGAAAACCGGTCTTTGGTCTATTTCATCCTCTGGATGGATCTCCAGAATGGTTTCGGTATCATCTTGATTGGAAATTTCATTAGTATCCATAAGGGAGGAGTCAAATGTCTGTTTTCGATTAGAATCTGCGTTATCTGCTTGGACGGATCTTACGGGATCTGCACCGGCAGAAGGTGGTATCGTGACTGGTGTATTGTTAGCTCTAGTAGAAATCTGTTGCTTTGAAGGTTGAGGTGCAGAACTGAGTAGGGAACGAGCCCATTCTGAAATAGAGGTATTTGGAGGTATTGATGTATCAGTCTGCACCGATACTGAATGAAACTTTTTAGCGGCTTCAGCATACGTGCGTCTAGGTGTGATTAGTTGTATTTGCTTTCTGGCTTCTGGGAATGAAACTTTCTTTTCTCATGGAGAAAGCGTATGACACAACTTGGAGATTTGGCATTTTGAAAGACTTACATAGCTTAGGCCTAAGAGGGCATCTGCCCTTTTTTATTCAAAACTTTTTAGCCAATCGATCGTTCCAAGTTCGTGTGGGATCCTCACTCTCTCGCTCCTTCAGCCAAGAGGAGGGAGTACCACAAGGATCAGTATTAAGTGTCACGCTTTTTGCCATCAAAGTGAATTCAATCACAGAACAACTTCCTCCAACTGTAAACTGTGCCCTCTATGTTGATGACTTTAGCATATTTTGTCAGTCATGCAACATGAGGGTTATTGAAAGACAACTGCAGAAAGCTATTGATCGCCTCAACTCCTGGGCTCTTGCTAATGGCTTCAGGTTCTCGCCGGAGAAGACCGTTTGCGTACACTTTTGTCGTAAGCGTAATCTTCATCCTGAACCTGAATTAAAGCTCGGACAACATGTAATTCCAATAGCAGCGGACACAAAATTCTTGGGACTCGTATTCGATAAAAAGCTGACCTTTCTGGATCACATCCGTCAACTCCGCACAAAGTGCACAAGAGGGCTAAATATTCTGCGCTCTCTTTCCTCAACATCTTGGGGTGCGGATCGATGCACCCTACTACGCATCTATCGTGCACTTGTACGATCCAGACTGGATTACGGGTCCCTGGTATACAATTCGGCCAGAGACAGTGTACTTCGTTGGCTCGATCCTGTCCATCATCTGGCTCTCCGTACCGCTATTGGAGCATATCGCACATCTCCTGTCCAGAGCTTATACGTCGAAGCAAACGAACCGCCATTATTGCTTCGACGTAAGCAGTTGTCTCTAAACTACGCTCTAAAACTGAAATCCCTGCCAGACCACCCTACGTGGCTAACCGTTTTTGAGCCACGATGGGAAAATTTGTACAACACCCGTAAGACTGCCAATCGTCCTTTTGGTATTCGTGTCCAAGAGCTACTCAAAGAATTTAATATAAAGGTAGACAGGGTTGCCCAAACACCAAAGCAACCCCTTCCACCCTGGCATGCTCATGTCCCGGCATGTGACTTGTCCCTTAGAAATTGGGGAAAGTCGGACACTCCATCGTCTGTCTACCTGCAGCTTTTTTCAGCACACCGAGCTGAACATTCTGACTTCGCGCCAGTCTACACAGACGGCTCGAAGGCGGAATCATATGTGGGATCTGCTGCTGTCTTTAGAGACAGCACTACATCGGAGCAGATTCCCTCTGAATGCAGCATATTTACTGCAGAGCTGCACGCTATAAAGTTAGCCTTGGATCACATTAGTGAATGCCAATACCATCGGTTCATTTTATATTCCGACTCTCTCAGTGCGTTACAGGCTTTAATATCTGTGAGATATAATGATCATCCAGTTCTGTCTAGCATTCAGCAGAAGATTCGCGTTCTCCATGAACGTGAATATGATATCCGCTTCTGCTGGATTCCCAGCCACATTGGGATTAGGGGAAATGATTTGGCTGACACCGCAGCCAAATCAGCAATCCCTAATAATAATCGCTGCCTGTCAGTCCCCTATACAGACTACAGGAAAACTATACAGCAGAAGATACACTCCCAATGGCAGGATTTGTGGAATAGACAGACTGGGAATAAACTGTATCGTATAAAGCCTGTAATTGAACCGTGGCAGTCTAGTCTGCGCAGGAATCGTAAGGAGGAAGTTGTTCTTGCCCGGACCCGCATAGGACATAGTCATTTGACACATTCGTTTTTGCTGAGGGCTGATGACCCTCCTATGTGTGTGTCCTGTGGCACAATCTTAACAATCAGACACGTTTTAGTTGACTGTACCAGTTTTAGAAATGCTCGTTTTACCGCTTTTAACCATCTGACTGAGCCGTATACACTCAGTCAGATTTTATCCGACAATGACCATGTGTCTGCTATTTATAATTTCCTAAAATCAGTAAACCTTTTTAATCATATTTAAAAATCTTATTATTTTAAGATTTTCCATTGTTACTTATTTACTGATATTTGTCTGTTACAGTTTATACTTGTTTTTATAACCTGACGTAGTGACCTAATTCAGTAGGTCACTGAAACTTTTTTACCTTTTATGACAAGGTTTTGGCGCATTATAGCCATAGTTGCTGATGCGCCAATAAAACTCAACCAACCAACCAACCAACTTTCTTTTCTATTTTATATTTCTGAATTTTTTTCTCATATTTCCATTGTTCACAGTTTTTAGAAAAGGCTGGATGGTTACCTTTACAATTGGCGCAGAGTGGAGCCTGGGCTTTACAGTCAGCCTGGGAATGATCTTTTGAACCACAGTTAGGACATACGGGGTCTCCTCGACAGACTGTTTGTGAGTGTCCGAATTTCTGACACTTGTAACATCTTATTGGGTTCGGGATATATGGGCGAATGCGACAATGCAAATACCCTGCTTTTACGGATGAAGGTAAATTAGGTGAGCTGAATGTCAAAATTATGCTACGAGTTGGAAGGAGTTCTCCATCTTTTTTCATCATAATTCGTTTTGCCTGTGTGACTTTCTGGTCCTGCAGTTCCTGAACAATTTCTTCTTCTGATACATTCATCAGGTCCCATTCAGAAATAACACCTTTGGATGAATTAAGAGTGGCATGTGGGGACACTTTAACTGAAACTCCACCAAATGAGGTGAGTCTGAGTAGAGACTCAGAGTGTTTTGAGTTGGTGGTCTCAACAAGCAGGTCGCCAGATTTCAGTCGTCATACCATTTTAGGGGAGCCAGCTACGCTCTCAAGACATTTTTGAATGAGGAATGGTGATAAACTACCCAACGATTGGTTAGTTAGCGAATGCAGAATCAGAAAACTTGGGTTTTCCATTCGGGGAGCATCCGTCCTCAGTCTCTTTGGATTGGATAAGTCATTATCGGGTATGTGCAAATCTAGTGTATTTGGATTTGCAGTCCTAATCGGTGGAAAATTGTCACAGTCCATGTTTTGCTCCTTTTGGCCCTGGGGGTTGGTTTTACCACCCAGATTTCCGGCCCCGCCACGGGGAGGCAGGAGCAGTGCCACAAGGTGACCAAGCGGCTAAGTTAGTTAGTTAGTACTATTAGAAATAAAAAACAGAAAGGTAACTTTCCTTTCTGGGCCTTTGCCTACTTCTTCTAGTGCAAAAGAGCTACACTAATTAATAAATAAAGAAAACGGTTGTTGAAACAAAATATAATCTATCACTTGAAGGCTCTTTAGAGATAACGCTTTGAGATACGCAAAGAAATCGCTTGGTCACGGAACGCTTGGCACCCGGGGCCTTTTCAGAAGCAAGGAAACAAATACAGCAAGTGATACCAAAACATACATATGCTGATGCTACCAAAAGATTTCATACAATATCTGTTCAGACTGACACATCAATACCACCAAACATTTCTATTTCTGAGTGGGCTCGATCTATACTCTCTTCCGTACCACAGTCCTCAAAGCAACAGACTTCAACCAGATCTTGTAACACACCAGTTACGATACCACCTGTTGCTGCTGCAACTTCCGTAAGACCTGCTCAAAAAGAAAATGCTGATCCCATTAATAAGCAGCATGCTGAATCCTCTTCCGCTATGGACACAAATGAGACTTGCAATCAAGAAGAAAATGAAACCATTTTGGAAATCCATCCAGAAGACGAAATAGAAACCAGACCTGTTTTTTCAAAGAGAGAGAAGATGAAAGCTGACCGCCTGAAACAGATTTCCAAAAAGCAGACAGATGCAGCTACTCCATATAAACCCAAACAATGAAAAACATCGTACAATGGAATTGCAGAGGCTTTCGCAGCAATATTGACGACATCCACGAAATAATTATGAACCATAATCCAATTGGAATCTGCTTACAGGAGACATATTTAACACCGCAGTTGTCTCCCTCGATAAAAAATTATACTCTCTTTCGGCAAGACAGACTTACAACCACAAATGCTCATGGAGGGGTAGCCATACTCGTGGACTCACGAGTCCCTTGTAAACGCATTCCGCTACAAACTGCCATTGAAGCCGTTGCCACGCGAATAGCGATTGGCATTAACCTAACACTGGTTTCCATCTACCTGCCACCCAGTGATCCTTGTACGTTTCAAGAACTTCAAGATCTCATTTTGCAGTTGCCAACTCCTTTCTGTTTATTGGGCGACTTCAATGGACATAATCCATTGTGGGGATCTCCCAACACAGACGCCCGAGGACAACTGATTGAAATGCTTGTCGACAGACAAAATCTAACCATATTAAATACAGGCTCTCCAACTTATTTCCATCTACCAACAGGATCAGTCTCTGCAATAGACCTATCCATCTGCTCTCCTATCCTCTTTCCTAGTATTGAGTGGACTGCTCTGGATGATCCACTCAATAGTGACCACTACCCAATAATCTGTAAAATACAAACTTCACTCTGCATAACTTCAGAAACCAGCAAAAAATGGAAATTTTCTAAGGCAGATTGGACAAAGTACGCTTCCCATGTATCCTTTGACAACCAAGTCATTGAATATCAACCAATTGACAAAGCTGCCAACCATATTACAAAACAGATCCTAGTAGCTGCATCTACTGCCATTCCTCAATCACAGTCAAGCATCCGTAAAAGCAGAAACTACTGGTGGAATGAGGACTGTAGAAATGCAAAAAAAGAAAAAAACCGTGCTTGGAATTTATTCCGTAAATACCCTACCACTGCTAACTTGATAAACTACAAAAAACTTAGAGCTAAGGCCCGCCATATTAGGAAAAAAGCAAAAAAAGACTCTTGGATTCGATTCGCAACTGAAATTAATAAAAATACTGACGTAAGAATTATATGGAAAAAAATTAGGCAATTAAATGGCAAATTTCACCCATTGTCCTCCCCACTTATCACCTGGAACGGGTTGGAACTGTCTACTCCTGCAGAGATTGCAGATGCCCTAGGCGCAGTATTTTCGCAGTTATCTCAATCAACAGCATACGAATCATCATTTCAAAAGATTAAGACTTCAGCCGAAAAATCCCACCTGAATTTCAGAACCAAATCCTTTCTACCGTACAATCAACCACTCACTATGCTAGAACTTCAAGAGGCTCTATCCACTGCAAGGAACAGCGCTGCTGGCCCTGATGGAATATACAACATAATGCTACAGCATCTAGATAATAAATCGCTATCTTCCCTTCTGACATTCTATAATCGCATCTTCATGGAACATTCATTCCCCAGTTCTTGGCGTCACTCTTTTGTACTGGCAATACCCAAACCAGGGAAAGATCTCTCTATGCCTAATAATTATAGACCCATTTCTCTCACCAGCTGCTTAAGTAAAACCCTAGAAAAAATAATACACCGTAGACTAACATGGTACCTTGATTCCCAAAACATAATATCTGATAATCAATTTGGTTTCAGGAAAAACCGATCATCACTGGATCTTATGATCAAAGCAGAAACTAATATTAGGAATGCATTTATTCAAAATAAGCATCTCGTCATGGCATGTCTCGATATAGAGAAAGCCTTTGACACCACTTGGCGTTTTGGCATCCTGAGAGATCTATATTCCCTGGATCTGAGAGGTCACTTACCTCTTTTCATACAGAATTTCCTACAGCAGAGGACCTTTCAAGTTCGCTATCGGCAAGTCCTTTCCAAAAGATATATACAAGAAGACGGAGTCCCTCAGGGCTCTGTTCTTAGTGCAACTTTGTTTGCAATAAGAATAAATCAGTTGACTAAAATTATTCCCAATACAGTGACTTCATACCTATATGCTGATGATCTGACGGTCTCTTGCAGTTCACAAAACATGAGTTTTATTGAGAGGCAACTTCAAACATCAATCAATAATATCGAACTATGGATGACACAGAATGGTTACCGACTGTCCTATCAGAAATCTAGTGTCATTCATTTTTGTAACAAACGAAAGATGCACCCAGATCCTGAAATACATTTAAGAAACCAACCTGTCGCAGTTGTGAACAGCGTTCGTCTTCTTGGTGTGATTTTTGACAATAAATTGAACTTTAAAGAACACATTAATCATCTACGGACTGTTTGCCAGAAAAAAATGAACATACTAAGAGTTATTTCTTCTACATCGTGGGGTGCAGATCGTTGCACCTTACTTCACTTATATAGAGCCCTAATCAGATCTCGCCTTGATTATGGTGCCCCGGTGTACGATTCCGCTAGGGAAAGCGTGTTAGCACGACTTGCCCCTATTCAACATTCTGCCCTCAGGATTGCTGTAGGTGCTTTTAGAACATCGCCAGTACAAAGTCTTTATGTTGAAACACATGAACCTCCCCTCAGACTCAGGAGAAAGATGTTACTCCTAAATTATGCTGCTAAAATTCAAAGTGTATCTACTCACCCCATTCGGCCAATACTTAATGATCCACAGTTCTCTATGCACTATAGAAACAAACCTAGAGCAGTTCAACCTACTGGTATCAGATTGCAAGCATTATCGCAAACCTGGAATATACATCTTGACAAAGTCTTCCAAAATTCAAACAGTGCAGATCCTCCATGGTATTCTATTAAAGTATCCTGTGACAGCTATTTCCTAAACTGGGGAAAACATTCGCTTGCTAATATCAATATACAGCAACTTCATACTGCTCACACACAAAATTATCCACATTTTACAAAAGTATACACTGATGGATCAAAGTCTGAAAGTGGAGTCGGGGCTGCAGCTGTCTTTCCCTATAACACCATCTCTGTTTCCTTGCCCACTGAATGCAGCAGTTACACAGCAGAATTATGGGCCATCAACCTTGCCTTAGAAAATATCCTCCATCTGTCAATCCAAAAAACTGTGATATATACAGACTCACAGTGCGCCCTTATAGCCTTGCAAAATTCCTCCTCGCCAACACATCCTGTAATAGCAATAATAAAATCACGGCTGATGCATATCCAAGAGCAACAGCAAGTAGTCATCTTTTGTTGGATCCCAGGCCACATGGGGATATCAGGTAATGAAAAAGCGGATTATGCAGCAAAACAATCATCCAACATAACATCTACAAATTACTACGTTCCATACATTGACTACAGATCCTATATAAGACATGTATGTAAGGAACAGTGGACACTTCTATGGCAAGCTCAACCGCAGAACAAGCTCCTGCAAATAAAATCTGAACCACAGTTATGGACTTCCAGTTTCCGTGCAAGCAGAAGGGAAGAAGTGCTCCTGTCCAGAGCGCGAATCGGTCACAGTCACCTCACCCATCTTTATCTACTCACAGGAGACGATCCTCCTAAGTGTACGCACTGTAACGCTTTTCTCACAATCAAACACATTCTCATTGATTGTACACTATACACTGACGCCCGAATATCCTCTTTCAGTATTATACGAAATCTTCAAGAACCTTTAACACTTCGTCATATTATAGGCAATGATGCAAATCTTCAAGAATTTTTCTGCTTTCTCAAAGAGATACAACTATATGATCGCATCTGATATGATTCTATAATCACAATGTCTGAACTCCATACCTTTGATAGGCGCAATATGGCCCTAGTAGCCCTTGCGCCAGAAATACCAATACCAACAACAACAACAGCTACATCCGTCGTCAGAGTCAAAAGGAATTGTGGATCCGTTTCACATCATCTATTAACCAGTCTACCAACTCTAAGGTAGTCTGGGATAAAATCCGGAAAATGAAGGGAAAATATACCTCCCACCCTTCTGCAATCCTAGATTATAATGGATGCGCTATTGCAGATCCAACTGCAATAGCCAATGCTCTTGGGGAAACATTCTCTAACATCTCTGCAACATCTTCGTATTCCCCAGAGTTCCTGGTCCTTAAACATAAACTGGAAAAGCAAGCACTTAATTTTAAGACCAAGGGCCTCTATCCCTACAACGGGGCATTCACTATAGAGGAACTGAAAAGAGCCCTCACTCTTTCCAAAGCAAGTGCTGTTGGACCAGATGGCATCCATTATGAAATGATTAAACATCTTTCACCAAACTCTATGGATTGTCTGCTCCTTCTGTATAACAGAATCTTTACTGAGGGGCAGTTTCCGGATTCCTGGCGAAAGGCAATCATTCTTGCCTTTCCTAAGCCAGGAAAGGATCCAAAGGTCACCACCAATTATCGTCCTATTGCTCTGACCAGCTGTCTGTGCAAAATCCTGGAGAGAATGGTTAATTCTCGTTTAATATGGTATCTCGAATCAAATGACCTTCTCTCCAACATTCAGTGCGGCTTCCGAAAGAACCGGTCCACCTTGGACCATCTTCTTAGATTGGAAGCATCCATCCGGGATGCTTTCCTAAAACGCGAACACTTGGTGTCGGTGTTCTTTGACATGGAGAAAGCGTATGACACAACTTGGAGATTTGGCATATTAAAAGATCTTCATAGCCTAGGCCTTAGGGGGCAACTCCCCATTTTTATTAAAAACTTTTTGGCCAATCGATCTTTCCAAGTTCGTGTGGGATCCTCACTCTCTCGTCCCTTCAGCCAAGAGGAGGGAGTACCACAAGGATCAGTATTAAGTGTCACGCTTTTTGCCATCAAAGTCAATTCCATCACAGAACAACTTCCTCCAACTGTAAACTGTGCCCTCTATGTTGATGACTTTAGCATTTTTTGTCAGTCATGCAACATGAGGGTTATTGAAAGACAACTGCAGAAAGCCATTGACAGTCTGAATTCCTGGGCACTTGCTAATGGCTTCAGGTTCTCGCCGGAGAAGACCGTTTGCGTACACTTTTGTCGTAAGCGTAATCTTCATCCTGAACCTGAATTAATGCTCGGACAAAATGGTATTCCAGTAGCAGCGGACACAAAATTCTTGGGACTCGTATTTGATAAAAAGTTGACCTTTCTGAACCACATCCGTCAACTTCGCACAAAGTGCACACGCGGGCTTAATATTCTCCGCTCGCTCTCCTCTACATCTTGGGGAGCAGACCGATGCACGCTTCTTCGGCTTTACCGTGCACTTGTGCGATCCAAACTTGATTATGGGTCCCAGGTATATTCTTCTGCCAGAGACAGTGTCCTTAGATGGCTGGATCCTGTCCATCACCAGGCTCTTCGTATCGCTACTGGAGCATATAGAACATCTCCTGTCCAGAGTTTATACGTCGAAGCAAACGAACCACCGTTATCGCTTCGACGTAAGCAGTTGTCTCTAAACTACGCTTTTAAACTGAAATCCCTGCCAGACCATCCTACGTGGCTATCCGTTTTTGAGCCACGATGGGAAAATTTGTACAACACCCGTAAGACTGCCAATCGTCCTTTTGGTATTCGTTTCCAAGAGCTACTCGTAGAACTTGATATCACGGTAGACAAGGTTGCCCAAACACCGAAGCAACCCCTTCCACCCTGGCATGCTCATATTCCAATATGTGACTTGTCCCTCAGAAATTGGGGAAAGTCGGACACTCCATCATCGGTCTACCTGCAGCTTCATTCAGCATACAGAGCTGAACACTCTGACTTTGCGCCAGTTTACACAGACGGCTCGAAGTCGGAATCATATGTGGGATCTGCTGCTGTCTTTACAGACACCACTACATCGGAGCAGATTCCCTCTGAATGCAGTATATTTACTGCAGAGCTGCATGCTATAGAGTTAGCCTTGGATTACATTAGTGAATGCCAATACCAACGGTTCATTTTATATTCTGATTCTCTCAGCGTGTTACAGGCTTTAATATCTGTGAGGTATAATCCTCATCCAGCTCTGTCTAGTATCCAGCAGAAGATTCAGTTTCTCCATGAACGTGAATATGATATCCGCTTCTGCTGGATCCCGAGCCACATTGGGATTAGGGGAAATGATTTGGCTGACACCGCAGCCAAATCAGGAATTCCCAATAATAATCGCTGCCTGTCAGTCCCTTATACAGACTACAGGCGAATAATACACGAAAAGATACACTCCCAATGGCAGGATTCGTGGAATAGACAGACTGCGAATAAATTATATCTTATAAAGCCTTTAGGCCCCGGGTGCCAAGCGAATGTGATCGAGCGTTTTCTCTGTACTTAAAAAGTGATTATCAAAAGCGATCTAAAGTTATATTAAGTTACTGTCCTTAAGAAATTTATTTTTTATATCAGCTACTGTCACAAAAAGTACTTGTACAGAGCAAGAAAGAAAAGCTACCTTTCTTTATTTTTCATACTTCTTTTACTAACACCTAATACTCTACGCTTGGTCACACCAGGCACTGCTCCTGCCTCCCCGTGGCGGGGCCGGAAGTCTTGGCAGAAAAGCTCATCTGCCAAGGACTAAAAGGAGCAAACATGGATCAACATGCCTTTCCGCCTCTCTAGCCGACAAGCTCTCGGCCAGAGTTAGACAACGAGCATAACACGTCGCAACCCAAGAGGATGAAAACCACTTCCTCAGCGACAAATTGTCCTGCATTTCTAATAATGCACTCTCTTGGAGATCAGCCTCTCAGTAAGCTCTCTCCGTTTGTTATCCAAAAACATCTGGAAAGTCTGGCAGGATCGCCTAAGACAGTCAAGAGGCTGCAATCAGGCGACCTACTAGTGGAGACAATAAACCATGGACATTCGCAGAAACTACTAAACCTTGCCAACTTTGCTGGAATTCCAGTAAAGGTTTCTCCCCATGCTACCCTAAATACATCCAAAGGGATTATATCCAGCTGGGATCTTTTGAATGTCACGGAGGAGGAGATAATGCAAGAACTTCAAGACCAAAATGTCATTGCAGTCAAAAGGATTAAGACTAAAAAAGACAATATACTTGCACCTACAAGGAACATTATCCTCACTTTCAATACACCAAATCTACCAACATCGATAAAAGCAGGCTATCTACATTGTCGAATTAGGCCCTACATTCCTAATCCTTTGAGATGTTTTAAGTGCCAAAAGTATGGTCACTCTCAAATGGCATGTAGAGGAAATCAAGTTTGCCCCAATTGTGGGTCCTCTGAACACACTCAAAGTGATTGCTCAGCAAAAGAAATGGCCTGCCCCAACTGTAAAGGCAACCATCCTGCCTATTCCAGGTCATGCGAGAAATGGAAAACTGAAAAGAAAATTGTGACATATAAGATTGAAAATAAAGTAAGTTTTCAAGAAGCAAGGAAAGTAATTGCTCCCAGTTTAACTAAGCGTACATACGCCAGTATTGCGCAAAAGTATCAATCAGTGGGCACCCAAACCGATGTTACAATACCTACAAACACTTCAATTTCTGACTGGGCTCGGGCTGTTCTCTCCCAGCAACAATCCAATACCCCTAAGCAGATGAACCAGGCAAATAATACTGCAATTACAGTACCAGCAACATCTCCTTCTCCACCCACAGTGACTGCTTCTACATCAAATAATCGGAGCTCACATTTAAAAAAGAATATCCCAGAAACATCTATGGATACATTCGACTCATCTAGACAAGAACCTATATTAGAATTACATGCGGAAGAAGAAATGGACACCGGTCGACCATTCTTTTCCAAAAAAGACAAACCAAAGCCTGAACGTCACAAGCCAACCACATTAAAAAAGCAGTCAGATACAGCTTCTTCTACTAAACACCAATAATGCCTTATATTCTACAGTGGAATTGCAGAGGATATCGTAGCAACCTTAATGATATTCAAGTCCTAATTCACCGCTATTCTCCAGTTGGTTTCTGTCTACAGGAAACCTACCTAACTCCACAAATTTCCACCAACATTAAGAACTATGTCATCTATCGACAAGATCGTAATACTTCAAATGCTGCCCGTGGAGGTGTGGCCATCTTCATCAGCTCAAAGATCCCGACCAAACAAATTGTTTTGCAAACTGATATTGAAGTTGTTGCCGTACGTCTGATAACCCAGATTGCGTTAACACTAGCATCGGTCTATCTCCCACCAAGTCATACTTTCTCTTACCAAGATCTTGAAAACCTGCTAATGCAATTGCCACCCCCGGTCTGTCTGTTGGGTGATTTCAATAGCCACAATCCCTTATGGGGATCAACAAAAGTAGATACACATGGCCGATTAATTGAAACTTTTCTAGACAAACAAAACCTTACTGTTCTTAATACTGGTGCACCCACTCACATACAATTGCCAACTGGACAAACTTCTGCAATTGATCTATCAGTATGTTCCCCGACTCTGTATCCAATCATAGAATGGTCTGTTTTAGATGACCCCTTGGGCAGTGATCATTTTCCCATTATTTGTGATCTGCTCACTGCTCAACCACCATTAGTCAATCCCTGCAGGAAATGGAAGTTTTCTCAAGCCAACTGGGTCAAATTTAAATCTTTAGTCACCCTGGATGAGCAATATATACGGACACAGTCGATAGATGAAGCCACAGATTATATCACTTCACACATACTATCTGCAGCTAAGTGTTCAATTCCATTGTCGAATCCGCATTCCCGACAGCACCATAATTATTGGTGGAATGAAGACTGCACTAAAGCAAAGAAGTTAAAAAATAAAGCATGGAATATATTTCGCAGATCACCAACCACGACTAATCTAATCAATTACAAGAAACTAAGAGCGAAAGCACGTCTCATTCAAAGGCAAGCCAAGAAGAATTCTTGGATTCATTTTGCATCTACCATAAACAGAAACACTAACTCCAGGTTAATATGGAAGAAAATCAGACAGATTTCTGGAAAATTCCCTACAACCCCCTCACCTATTCTTTCATGGAATGGGCAGGAACTCTCAGCTCCTGAGGACATAGCAAATGCTTTGGGCGAAACGTTTGCTAAAGTTTCAGCGGTGTCAAATTATTCGGCGGATTTTCAGAAAATAAAGACCAAGACTGAAGAACGAGCTATAAACTTTCGAACCTCAGTCTTCCTTCCGTATAACCAGCCTCTTCAATATCACGAACTCCTACATGCCATGAAAACGACACACAACGGTGCTGCTGGGCCAGATGGCATATCTTATATCATGTTACAATACCTTGGTGACAAAAATTTACAAATACTACTGGTCTACTATAACAGAATATTTATGGAAAACATTTATCCCATCTCCTGGCATCATGCCACAGTTCTTGCCTTTTTGAAACCTGGAAAAGACCCTACAAGGCCAAACAATTACCGACCAATTTCCCTCTCCAGTTGCCTCGGTAAATTACTTGAAAAAATTATTCATAATCGACTTGTTTGGACCATCGAAACACAACACCTAATGAGTAATAAACAGCATGGCTTTCGTAAGAACAGGTCCTCCTTAGATCTCATGTTTAAAGCAGAGTCTGCAATTCGCAATGCCTTCGTAAAAAATGAACATCTGGTTTTGGTTTCCATTGACATAGAGAAGGCATTTGACACTACCTGGCGTCATGGCATTCTCAGCGACCTCCATGCCCTTGGTCTAAGGGGCAACCTTCCTATATTTATCAGAAACTTTCTCCAGAACCGTTCGTTCCAAGTCCGATACCACAACTCTCTTTCTAAGACATTTTTACAGGAAGAAGGAGTGCCACAAGGTTCTGTATTGAGTGCAACCCTCTTCGCCCTTAAAATTGATTCTATAACAAAAGAACTCCCAAATACAGTTGAGACCTATCTTTATGCGGATGATCTATCCATTTCTTGCCATTCTCCGAATATGAGATCCATTGAACGGCAACTGCAGTTATCCTTGAATAAGGTGCAAAGTTGGGCAGGACTCAATGGCTATCGTCTATCTCAGCAGAAAACTGTTGCAGTCCACTTTTGTAATCAACGAAAAATGCATACAGATCCTGAACTTCAGATGTCAAATTTTCCCATTCCAGTGACCAACAATATCAGATTCTTGGGATTAATCCTTGACAGAAAATTAAATTTCCTTGAACACATTAAATCGCTACGTACTTCCTGCCTTAAAAAACTGAACATACTGAGAGCTTTATCTGCAATGTCTTGGGGAGCAGACCGTACATCTTTGCTTCTGCTATATAGAGCATTGATCAGATCCCGTTTGGATTATGGTGCTCCAATCTGCGATTCTGCCCGAAAGAGTACACTACGCTGGTTAGATCCTATACAGCATAGTGCACTGCGGATTGCCCTTGGCGCATTCAGGACATCCCCTACCCAAAGTTTATATATTGAAGCACATGAGCCCCCTCTTTGTCTCCGCAGGAAAACACTACTTCTTAAGTATGCAGCCCGAATACAAAACTGCTGTCAGCACCCTATTGGGCCGTATCTCTTTAATCCACCACTGCAAAACCTTTATAGAAACAAACCCAGTAAAATAAGACCGGCAGGCTTACGACTAATTGAAATAACACAGAGTTGGAATATTCCTAATGTCAACAGGCTAGACATAATGAAATGCTCACACCCACCTTGGACACCTCCTCCACAATTAACTTGTGATACTTACCTTCAAAAATGGGGAAAGAATCTTTTACCGTCACTGAACATGAAACAACTCCATGCAAGCCATATTCAGAAATATGCTAGTTTATTGCCAATATATACTGATGGCTCCAAATCACACTCAGCTGTTGGAGCAGCAGCAGTATTTCCCTCTACAATCATTTCTGCTTCCCTTCCACCTGAGTATAGCAGCTTCTCTGCAGAACTTCATGCAATAAAGTTAGCTTTAGAAAACCTGAATCTCTACCCATCTCTAAAATATATTGTATATACTGACTCTCTAAGCTCAATTACAGCAATACAAAACTTTCGTTATAAGGTTCATCCTATATTAAACCAAATCAGAAGCCTATTATTAAAAATTGAGGAACGTCATCAATCAGTGACCTTTTGTTGGATCCCAGCCCATTCGGGGATAAAGGGGAACGAACTCGCTGACAAAACTGCCAAAAATCCAACAACTTATGATTTAACCCTTGCTCCTATTCCAATCTATGACTATAATCATATCATACAAACAACATGTCTTGCGATGTGGAAAGAGATATGGGACACCCAAAGCAATAATAAACTTTATCAGTTGAAACAGGATCCACAGCTTTGGCGCTCTAGCATCAAAACAGTACGAAGAGAAGAAGTAGTGCTTGCACGAGCACGGATAGGACATACATATCTGACTCACCTTCACCTACTTACAGGAGAGGATCCTCCTCATTGTCCACACTGTTCCTCGCACTTATCAGTCAAACACATTCTCGTTGACTGCCCTCACTATGATCAGGACAGAATATCCATCCTCCTTTCCCTAAAAAATTTTCCGGAACCGAAGACATTAAAAAATATTATAGGTGACGATGCAAACATCAATGAATTCTTCTCTTTTTTGAAAAAAATTGGATTGTATCATAAATTTTAAAACATCACTCTAATAAGCCATAAATTGATTCTATCCAAAATTTGAGTTTTATTATTTTCCTATGAATAGGCGCACTATAGCCCCAGCAGCTTGTGCGCCATTAAACCCCCATCACAACAACAACAACATAAAGCCTTTAATTGAACCGTGGCAGTCTAGTCTGTGCAGGAGTCGTAAGGAGGAAGTTGTTCTCGCTCGGACCCGCATAGGACATAGTCATTTGACACATTCGTTTTTGCTGAGGGCTGATGACCCTCCTATGTGTGAGTCCTGCGGCACAATTTTATCTATTAGACACCTTTTAGTTGAATGTCCAGATTTTAGCAATATCCGTTTTACCGCCTTTAATCATCTGACTGAGCCGTATACACTCAGTCAGATTTTATCTGACAATGACAATGTGTCTGCTATTTTTAGCTTTTTGAAAGCAATAAACGTTTTTAATAGTATTTAAAATTTATATGTTATTGTTATATCTTTTATTGATTTATCTTTTTTATATATTTATTATTAGATCTGGACATGGTGGCCTAATTAATTAGGTCACCGAGAGTTTAATTTAAATTTTTTTTTTTTTTTTTTTTTTTTTTTAAATATTACCTAGTCTTGGCGCATTATAGCCATAGTTGCTAATGCGCCAAAAAAACCCAAACAAACAAACAAACAAACAAACCTGATAAACTCATTTCTTCAGGGGCCCCAACCCGGTCCCTATCTGCAAACATTGACGACGATCCAGATAGTACTATTAGTACAAAAAGGCAGCGAACAGAAGTAACATCAGGGCCTGTTCCAAGGTTCCTGATTATGCACTCAACCGGTGAAAAACCGATTGGTAAAATGTCGCCCTTTTTTATCCAAAAAGGATTAGATGGGTTAGTAGGTTCACCCAAATCAGTTAAGAGGCTCCGCTCTGGAGACCTCTTAATTGAAACTAAAAATGACAGGCAATCCGAACATCTACTCCGAGTAACATCAATCGGAGGAATCCCTATAACCGTGACACCACACAGAACACTCAATTCATCGAGAGGTGTCATTTCGGAGTGGGACCTTCTCGACGTCACCGAGGAGGAAATCTGCTCCGAATTAAAACCACAGGGAGTCATTGCCGTCAAGAGAATCACTGCGCGAAGGGATGGAAAAATAGTTAAAACCAGGAGCGTTATCCTGACTTTTAACTCTCCTAAACCTCCTGACGAGATCAAAGCTGGATATATCAACAGTTCAGTGCGTCCATACGTTCCGAACACTTTACGGTGTTTTAAATGCCAGAAGTATGGACACTCTCAAATGGCCTGCCGCGGAGTCCTTGCATGCGCTCGATGCGGTGCAAAGGACCACGAAACAACAGCATGTTCAGCCGCAAAACCCACCTGTATTAACTGTGAGGGCGAACATCCGGCCTACTCACGAGCATGCCAGAGGTGGAAAGAAGAAAAAGAAATTCAACGGCTGAAGGCAGAGCTAAATATACCATACCAGGAGGCAAGGAAATCGGTCAAACCCCTGAATATCAACAGACCTACCTACGCCCAGAAGGTAGCAGGGAGATGTTCCGTCGGAACTCAGACGGACATGACCATTCCTCCAAAGGAGTCTTTCACTCCCATCGCGCGGTATCTTTTAACTTCGCAAAAACCTACACAGAAGGACCAATCAGCTGCCACTCCTATATCGGTACCTCCTAATGCTCCACAATTAACAAAGGTAATTACGACAGAAAAGAATAAGAAAGGGGAAGTCCCCCCTAGTTCCCAAGAAAAGATGGATGTCGAGCAAAAGGAGGTACCCGAAGAATCAGTCTTGGAACTCTTTGCGGAGGAAGAAATGGACACGGGACAGCGTCCATTCTTCCCCAAAAAAGATAAATCCAAGACTGATAAAAGTAAGCCCTCAGCACCTCGGAAGCCGCCCGATGGACCCACCAAGCCAAAATAATGGCTAAATTCCTACAATGGAATTGTCGTGGACTCCGGCGAAATATAGAAGACATCAAGTCTCTCCTGCAAAAGCACAAGCCAGTTTGCTGTTGCTTGCAGGAGACATACCTAAAGGCAAAGGATGATCCCACCCTGCACAACATCACAGTTTTTCGAAAGGATAGAATTGCGGACGGCTCTGTACATGGGGGAGTGGCTATCCTTGTGGGTAACCAGACCCCAGTGCAGCCCTTGCTAATTACAACCAGCATAGAGGCTGTTGCAATTCGCCTTTCAGTGGGATTTTTATTAACTATATGCTCTATTTATTTGCCACCTGGGACGGACATCACCCAGGCAGACCTTGAAGATCTTCTAACGCAGCTGCCTCCCCCTTTCTTAATTCTCGGGGATTTTAACGGACATAACACCCTGTGGGGTAGTGCTAACATCAACGGAAGGGGACGAGTCATAGAGCGTATGCTGAATGACAATGACCTCTCCCTTCTAAATACTGGAACAAACACCTTCTTCCACATGCCTACCCGTACCTTTTCTGCCATTGATCTCTCTATCTGCTCCCCTTCTCTACTCCCTTCACTCACTTGGGAAGTGGAGGAGAATCCATACGGAAGCGATCACTTCCCTGTGATAACCTTGTTACACAGTGGGAGACCATGTCTTCCTTTTAGGTTACCACGGTGGAAGATTGATCAGGTTGACTGGACTGCCTTCCAACATCAGGCAAATTTTGATCTTAGTACAGTCAGTCAAGAGCCTATCAATGATGCAGTTAAGTACATCACAGAAAATGTTGTCCAAGCAGCTGCTAATGCTGTCCCAAAAACATCAGCCCGGTTTCCACCATTTCCTAAACCTTGGTGGAATTCACAATACACAGCAGCAAAAAAGGCTCAAAACAAAGCGTGGGGGATATTTCGCCGATATCCTACCACGAACAACCTTATAGTATTCAAACGTGCACGAGCCAAAGCACGGTACATCCGTCGTCAGAGTCAAAAGGAATCGTGGATCCGTTTTACATCATCTATTAACCAGTCTACCAACTCTAAGGTAGTCTGGGATAAAATCCGGAAAATGAAGGGAAAATATACATCCCACCCTTCTGCAATCCTAGATTATAATGGATGCGCTATTGCAGATCCAACTGCAATAGCCAATGCTCTTGGGAAAACATTCTCTAACATCTCTGCAACATCATCGTATTCCCCAGAGTTCCTGGTCCTTAAACATAAACAGGAAAAGCAAGCACTTAATTTTAAGACCAAGGGCCTCTATCCCTACAACGGGGCATTCACTATAGAGGAACTAAAAAGAGCCCTCACTCTTTCCAAAGCAAGTGCTGTTGGACCAGATGGCATCCATTATGAAATGGTTAAACATCTTTCACCAAAATCTATGGATTGTCTGCTCCTTCTGTATAACAGAATCGTTACTGAGGGGCGGTTTCCGGATTCCTGGCGAAAGGCAATCGTTCTTTCCTTTCCTAAGCCAGGAAGGGATCCAAACGTCACCACCAATTATCGTCCTATTGCTCTGACCAGCTGTCTGTGCAAAATCCTGGAGAGAATGGTTAACTCTCGTTTAATATGGTATCTTGAAAAAAATGATCTTCTCTCCAACATCCAGTGCGGCTTCCGAAGGAACCGGTCCACCTTGGACCATCTTATTAGATTGGAAGCATCCATCCGGGATGCTTTCCTAAAACGCGAACACTTGGTGTCGGTGTTCTTTGACATGGAGAAAGCGTATGACACAACTTGGAGATTTGGCATATTAAAAGATCTCCATAGCCTAGGCCTTAGGGGGCAACTCCCCATTTTTATTAAAAACTTTTTAGCCAATCGATCTTTCCAAGTTCGTGTGGGGTCCTCACTCTCTCGTCCCTTCAGCCAAGAGGAGGGTGTACCACAAGGATCAGTATTAAGTGTCACGCTTTTTGCCATCAAAGTCAATTCCATCACAGAACAACTTCCTCCAACTGTAAACTGTGCCCTCTATTTTGATGACTTTAGCATATTTTGTCAGTCATGCAACATGAGGGTTATTGAAAGACAACTGCAGAAAGCCATTGATCGTCTTAATTCCTGGGCACTTGCTAATGGCTTCAGGTTCTCGCCGGAGAAGACCGTTTGCGTACACTTTTGTCGCAAGCGCAATCTTCATCCTGAACCTGAATTAAGGCTCGGACAAAATGTTATTCCAGTAGTGTCAGACACAAAATTCTTGGGACTTCTGTTTGATAAAAAGCTGACCTTTCTCGAACATATTCGTCAGCTTCGTACAAAATGCACGAGGGGACTCAATATTCTCCGCTCTCTCTCCTCAACACGTTGGGGAGCAGATCGATGCACCCTACTGCGGCTTTACCGTGCACTTGTACGACCCAAATTAGACTACGGGTCCCAGGTATACTCCTCAGCTAGAGATAGTGTCCTCCGATGGCTGGACCCTGTACACCATCAGGCTATCCGTATCGCTACTGGAGCTTTTCGAACATCTCCTGTCCAGAGCTTATACGTCGAAGCAAGCGAACCATCGTTATCCCTTCGACGTAAGCAGTTGTCTTTAAACTATGCTTTAAAGTTGAAATCCCTGCCAGACCATCCTACGTGGGTATCCGGTTTTGAGCCACGTTGGGAAAACTTGTACAATTCCCGTCAGACTGCCAACCGACCTTTTGGTATTCGTGTCCAAGAGCTAATCAGAGGGTTTAACATCATGGTAGACAAGGTGGCACAAACACCAAAAGAAACTCTTCCACTCTGGCATGCTCATCCCCCACCGTGCGACTTTTCCCTTAAGAAATGGGTAAAGTCTGAGACCTCATCATCTGTCTACCAGCAGCTCTACTCTGCACACCAAGCTGAGCACTCAGACCTCCTGCCCGTTTACACAGACGGCTCGAAGTCTGAATCGTGCGTAGGATCTGCTGCTGTCTTTCCGGACACTATAATATCTCAGCAGATTCCTCCCGAATCCAGCATATACAGTGCAGAGCTGTATGCTATAGAGCTAGCCTTGGATCACATTCGAACTTGTCAATTCCAAAGGTCAATAATATATTCCGATTCTTTGAGTGTATTACAGGCTTTATTATCTCTGAGACACAATTCTCATCCAGTTCTTTGTCGGATTCAGCAGAAGAGACATTCTCTTTATGAATGCAAGTTTGATATCCGCTTCTGCTGGATTCCTAGCCACATTGGGATAAAGGGAAATGATTTGGCTGACGCTGCAGCCAAATCAGCAACACCCACTCATAATCGTTGCCTGTTAGTCCCCTATACAGACTACAGGCAAATAATACGCAAAAAGATATATTCCCAATGGCAAGAACTATGGCACAGACAGAGAACAAATAAATTATATCAAATAAAGCCTGTAATAGAAACATGGCAGTCTAGTAAGGCTGCCGTAGCCTAGTGGTCAGGCGCCCGGGTGCGTAAGTACACGTGCCTTGAGTGACCGGGGTTCAAGCCCGTGACTACTGAATACGGTGCTGTTTCTTGTATTATATCTATCTTGTGAACTCCTCTGACCGTTTGGTCGTCCCGGAGTATAAACAGAAAATTTATTTATTAGTCTGCGCAGGAATCGGAGCGAGGAAGTTGTTCTTGCCCGACTCCGCATAGGACACAGTCATCTGACACATTCGTTTCTGCTGAGGGCGGATGACCCTCCTATGTGCGAGTCTTGCGACACCATTTTATCAATAAAGCATATTTTAATAGATTGCGTTAATTTTACCCATGTTCGCAATATATATTTTACCGCTTTTACTCATCCGACTGAGCCTTATACACTCAGTCAGATTTTATCAGACAACGACCACGTGTCGGCAGTTTTTAAGTTTATACAAGCTATTAACATATACACACATATATAAATAACAATTTGACGAGGTAACCTTTTTAAAGGTTACCAGAATTTCTTTGTTGATATTTTAATCGTTTCCTGGCGCAATATAACCGTAGTTGTTTTTGCGCCATTAAAACCGAAATCAAATCAAATCAAAATCCTGGCGTCACTCGTTTGTACTGGCGATACCCAAACCAGGGAAAGATCACTCTACTCCGAATAATTACGAAAACTCCATTTCGCTCACCCGTTGCTTAAGTAAAACCATAGAAAAAATGATACACCGTCGACTAACATGGTATATTGATTCCCAAAATATCTGTGACAATCAATTTGGTTTCAGGAAACACCGATCATCCCTGGATCTCATGATCAAAGCAGAAATGAACATCAGGAATGCGTTTATTGGAAATAAACATCTCGTAATGGTATGTCTCGACATAGAGAAGGCCTTTTGACACCACTTGGCGGTTTGGTGTCCTGAGAGATCTTCATTCCCTGGACCTGAGAGGCCACTTACCGTATTTCATACAGAATTTCCTACAGCACAGAACTCTCAAGTTCGCTATTCGCAAGTACTATCGCAAACCTATATACAAGAAGGAGTCCCTCAGGGCTCTTTACTTAGTGCAACCTTATTTGCAATAAGAATAAATCAGATGACCAAAAATATTCCCGACTCTGCAAATTCATACCTTTATGCTGATTATCTGACTGTCTCTTGCAGTTCGCAAAACATGAGCTTCATTGAGAGGCAACTGCAAAACTCTATTAATAATATTCAGCTATGGATGACACAGAATGGTTACCGACTATCGTATCAGAAATCAAGAGTCATTCACTTCTGTAATAAACGAAAGATGCATCCAGATCCAGAGGTACACCTAAGAAAACGTCCAATCACAGTGGCGAATAGCATTCATCTCCTTGGTCTCATTTTCGATAATGAACTGAACTTCTCAGAATACATCACACATCTACGGACTGCTTGCCAGAAAGAAATGAACTTGCTAAGAATTATTTCTTCTACATCATGGGGTGCAGATCGTACACCCCTGCGTGGGGGATATTCCGCCGATATCCCACCACGGCCAACCTTATAACCTTTAAACGTGCACGAGCCAAAGCACGATATATCCGCCGTCAGAGTCAAAAGGAATCGTGGATCCGTTTTACATCATCTATCAACCAGTCTACCAACTCTAAGGTAGTCTGGGATAAAATCCGGAAAATGAAGGGGAAATATACATCCCACCCTTCTTCAATCCTAGATTATAATGGAGGCGCTATTGCAGATCCAACTGCAATAGCTAATTCTCTTGGGGAAACATTCTCTAACATCTCTGCAACATCTTCGTATTCCCCAGAGTTCCTGGTCCTGAAACAAACTGGAAAGAGAAGCACTTAATTTTAAGTCCAAGGGCCTCTATCCCTACAATAGGGATTTTACTATTCAGGAACTGAAAAGAGCCCTCGCCCTTTCCAAAGCAAGTGCTGTTGGACCAGATGGCATCCATTATGAAATGATTAAACATCTCTCACCAAAATCTATGGATTGTCTGCTCATTCTGTATAACAGAATCTTTATTGATGGGCAGTTTCCGGACTCCTGGCGAAAGGCAATCGTTCTTGCCTTTCCTAAGCCAGGAAAGGATCCAAAAGTCACCACCAATTATCGTCCTATTGCTCTGACCAGCTGTCTGTGCAAAATCCTGGAGAGAATGGTTAATTCCCGTTTAATTTGGTACTTAGAATCAAATGACCTTCTCTCCAACATCCAGTGCGGCTTCCGACGGAACCGGTCCACTTTGGACCACCTTATTAGATTGGAAGCATCCATCCGGGATGCTTTCCTAAAACGCGAACACTTGGTGTCGGTGTTCTTCGACATGGAGAAAGCGTATGACACAACTTGGAGGTTTGGCATCTTAAAAGATCTGCATAGCCTTGGTCTTAGGGGGCAACTCCCCATTTTTATTAAAAACTTTTTAGCCAATCGATCTTTCCAAGTTCGTGTGGGGTCCTCACTTTCTCGTCCCTTCAGCCAAGAGGAGGGTGTACCACAAGGATCAGTATTAAGTGTCACGCTTTTTGCCATCAAAGTCAATTCTATCACAGAACAACTTCCTCCAACCGTAAACAGTGCCCTCTATGTTGATGACTTTAGCATTTTTTGCCAGTCGTGCAACATGAGGGTTATTGAAAGACAACTGCAGAAAGCCATTGATAGTTTGAATTCCTGGGCACTTGCTAATGGCTTCAGGTTCTCGCCGGAGAAGACCGTTTGCGTACACTTTTGTCGCAAGCGTAATCTTCATCTTGAACCTGAATTAAGGCTCGGACAAAATGCTATTCCAGTAGCAGCGAACACAAAATTCTTGGGACTCATATTCGATAAAAAACTCACGTTTTTGGATCATATTCGTCAACTCCGCACAAAGTGCACACGTGGACTTAATATTCTCCGCTCGCTCTCCTCTACATCTTGGGGAGCAGACCGATGTACCCTACTTCGGCTTTACCGTGCACTTGTGCGATCCAAACTAGATTATGGGTCCCAGGTATATTCCTCAGCCAGAGACAGTGCCCTTCGATGGTTGGACCCTGTCCACCATCAGGCTATTCGTATCGCTACTGGAGCATTTCGAACATCTCCTGTGCAGAGCTTATACGTCGAAGCAAACGAACCACCGTTATCGCTTCGACGTAAGCAGTTGTCTTTAATCTATGCTCTAAAGTTGAAATCCGTGCCAGACCATCCTACGTGGACATCCGTTTTTGAGCCACGTTGGGAAAATTTATATAATACCCGTCAGACTGCCAACCGACCTTTTGGTATTCGTGTCCAAGAGCTACTCAGAGAGTTTAACATCATGGTAGACAAGCTTGCACAAACACCAAAAGAATCTCTTCCACCATGACATGCTCCTACTCCATCGTGCGACTTTTCCCTTAAGAAATGGGTAAAGTCTGAGACCTCTTCATCTGTCTACCAGCAGCTCTTTTCTGCACATCGAGCTGAGAACTCCGACTTCCTGCCCGTCTACACAGACGGCTCGAAGTCTGAATCGTTCGTTGGATCTGCTGTTGTGTTCCCGGACACTATAATATCTCAGCAGATTCTTCCTGAATCCAGCATATACACTGCAGAGCTGCATGCTATAGAGTTAGCCTTGGATCACATTCGAACTTCTCAATGCCAAAGGTCAATAATATACTCTGACTCTTTGAGTGTATTACAGGCTTTATTATCTTTGAGACGCAACTGTCATCCAGTTCTCTCTCGGGTTCAGCAGAAGATATATTCTCTTCATAAATATAAATTTGATATCCGCTTCTGCTGGATTCCTAGCCATATTGGGATAAAGGGAAATGATTTGGCTGACACTGCAGCTCCCACTAACAATCGTTGCCTGTCAGTCCCCTATACAGACTACAGGCAAATAATGCACCAAAAGATATATTCCCAGTGGCAAGAATTATGGCATAGAGAGAGAACAAATAAATTATACCAAATAAAGCCTCTAATACAAACATGGCAGTCCGGTCTGCGCAGGAATCGGAGCGAGGAAGTTGTTCTTGCCCGACTCCGCATAGGACACAGTCATCTGACACATTCGTTTCTGCTGAGGGCAGATGATCCTCCTATGTGCGAGCAATGCGACACCATTTTATCCGTTAAACATATTTTATGTGACTGTTCCAGTTTTAGTAATGCTCCTTTTATCGCTTATAACCATCTGACTGAGCCTTATACACTCAGTCAGATTTTATCCGACAATGACCACGTGTCTGCTATTTTTAGTTTCCTGAAATCAGTAAACCTTTTTAACCATATTTAAAAAATCTTTTTATTTTTACCTTGTTTACTGCTGTTCGTCTTTTAAAATATATACGTGGCTTTTATATCCTGACTTAGTGACCTAATTCGTTAGGTCACTGAAAGAGTTTTATCACTTTCATGACAAGGTTTTGGCGCATTATAGCCTTAGTTGCTGATGCGCCAATAAAACTAAACCACCAACAACAACAACATCGTACACCCCTACTTCACTTGTACAGAACCCTAATCAGATCTCTCCTCGATTATGGTGCCCCGGTGGATGATTCAGTTAGGGAAAGCCTGCTAGCACTGCTTGCCCCTATTCAACATTCCGCCCTCAGGATTGCTGTAGGCGCTTATTGAACATCCCCAGTACAGTCTTTATATCGAAGCCCATGATCCCCCACTCAGCCTCTGGAGAAAGATGATACTTCTGAATTATGCAGCCAAAATTCAAAGTCTACCTACTCACACCATTAGGTCAATACTTAATGATCCACAGTTCACAATATACTACAGAAATAAACCTAGAGCAGTCCACCCTACTGGCATCAGATTGTAGGCATTATCACAAACTTGGAATATACATCTGGACAAAATCCAGATCCTCCATGGTCTTCTGTTAAGGCATTCTGTGACAGCTATTTCCTAAACTGGGGAAAAGATTCGCTTGCAAATACCATACTGCTCACAAACCAAATTATCCATGTTTTACAATATTATACACTGATAGATCAAAGTCTGGGAGTGGAATCGGTGCTGCAGCTGTTTTTCCCTATAACACCATCTCTGTTTCATTTCTCACCGAATTCAGCAGTTATACAGCTGAATTATATGCCATCAAGCTTGTCTTAGAAAACATTCTCCATCTGTCCATCCAAAAAAGTGTAATATATACTGACTCTCAGAGTTCACTTTTAGCCTTGAAAAATTCCTCCTCAGCAATAAAATCTATAAAAACTCAGCTGATGCATATCCATGATCACCAGCAAGTAGTTATCTTTTGCTGGATCCCAGGCCACATGGGGATATCAGGGAATGAAAAAGCAGACTATGCAGCCAAACATTCATCCAACATAGCATCGCCAGATTACTACGTTCCATATATGGACTACAGATCCCATATAAGAAATACATGTAAGGAACAATGGACATTTCTATGGCAAGCTCAGCTGAATAACAAACTTCGTGAAATAAAACCTGAACCACAGTTATGGGCCTCTAGTTTTTGTGTAAACAGAAAGGAAGAAGTCATCCTTGCCAGAGCACGAATCGGGTACAGTCAGCTCACCCATATTTTTCTTCTTACAGGAAATGATCTTCTGCAGTGTACGCACTGCAATTCTCTTCTCACCATAAAATACATCCTCGTTGAATGCACGTTATACACTCAAGCCCGAAAAGCCTCATTCAGTTTTCTTCAAAATAGTCAAGAACCTTTGACACTCCGCCAGCTCATAGGTAATGATGCAAATCTCCCGGGATTTTTCTGTTTTTTAAGACGGATACATCTGTGTAATTGTTTCTAACTGTCCTTAGAGACACCGTGTGACCTTCATCTCGTTTATAGGCGCAATATGGCCTAAGTAGCCCTTGCGCCAGAAATAACTATACCAATACCAATTAGCTTACTTGATGCTCGTAGACAAAGCAAATTCAAATGAACTTTTCCTGTTCCTTTGAAGAGTACTGGTGTAGGCTACTACATTTAACTTGCCTTGATATTCAGATGACAATCATTCTACAAAATGAATTTAGAAAGACATTTTTATCGCTGTTTGCCTTAGTGTGGTTTAGGCTTGATCTTAATAAAAGAGCAGTGTGAAAATACAACCAAGAAACGTGTTTATCTTTCTTGGCCACCTTGGAATCGCGTTTTCTTATCAAATTTCTCCATTCACACAGATAAACAAACTAAAAAATACATCTCCAGAACACGCGATATACACATATGGTGACCGAGGATTCGAAAATAGAGCAAGTGGAGAGGGAAAATACATCCACGGAGACTCTAGAAAGTTAGTTTGGCGTCCACCATCAATATGGGTCTCTTCCATACGGTTTTCTTCCATGGATGATAATTATCTAACTGATTAAATTTGGTTTATTTAAACATAATATGCCCTTACACAGCGTGATAACAAAGGCATTGTACACACTGAAATGGCTCCGGGCACCAAGAGAATTGTGACCATCCGATTTATCTATGAAATCGTTCATTGAAAAATATTTCTAGAGCGACGAGTACTTCTTTGTAAGTTCCTACATTTTCCAAAATTCTTTATTTTATAGAAGCTCTTAAAAAGTCTTGTAGAGAACGAGAAATAAAAGCTACCTAACTTTACAGTTTTCTTTCTTAACGACTAATCCTTATTAATCTCCACTTGGTCACATTAGGCACTTCTCTCTCTCTCTGGCGGGGCCGAAAAACCTTTGCAGAAAAGTTCATCTGGCAAGGGTGAAGAGGAGCAAATAAAAAACAATGTTTTATAACCTTTAGAGCAGAAAAGCTCTCGGTCAGAGACAGAAACATATCACGATAAGTCACAACCTAAGAGGTTTAAAACAAATTCCTCGAAAACAGATTTTCCTGCATTTCTAATATTTCACTCACTTTCAGACCAACCTCTCAGTAATTTATCATCCTTCATAATCCAGAAACGCCTGAAAAGTATTTCAGGATATCATAAGATGGGTAAGAGACCGCAATCAGAGTACCTACTTGTAGAAACTGTAAACTGCAGACATTAGAGAAATTCCTTCGACTTACAAATAAATTTTGCTGGGATACTAGTGAAAGTATCTACCCATGCAACTATAAATACATCTAAAGGTGTTATTTCTAGTTGGGATCGGTTGAACTTGACGGAGGAAAAAATAACTCAAAAGCTTCAGGAAGAAAATGTTATTGCACTCAAAGGATTATTATTAAAAAAGACAATAAATTTGCTCCTACCGGGACTATTGTTCTTATATTAATTCCCTAAACCTAACCTCATCAGCAAAAGCCAGTTATTTACTCTACCGCATTCGTCCCCCCCTCGACGTGGGCACCTGTACGTGGTGAGGGGACCTCCCAGTGACGCTGCTGGACTTCCAGACTAGCATCACTGGGATCCAACGCCCACAGCCTAGGTTCCGGGCTTACATCAGTGGAATCCGGCGTGTTTGCCGTGCGCTGCGACCCGTGGAAATTCGGAAAGGGGGATCCTGGTGGTTGAGGGGCCCAGCTTCAATACACCACTTTGGCCCCTGCTTCGACAAGACGGGTGGTCCTGGAAGGCCCGGCTAGGATCAATCGGCTAGTAGGTTCGCCTGCGAGGGTCAACCGTGTCAATGCCACGCCCCTACCCTCATGGTCCGAGGGACAGGATTCAGGCTGGCGGCGGTGCGGGTATAGTGTCTGGGTAGCCCTGGCGTCCCACTCCCGAGCGCATTTATTGCATGCCGGGTAGTGGGCGTCCCTTTGGGCTCCGTGGTGGGTGGGGAGCCCGGGCACTGAACAACTAAATAACCTTCATGAATCCTGAGAAACTTACTTCTTCAGGGGCCCCAACCCGGTCCCTATCTGAAAATAATGACGGAGAGGTAGATATTATTGCAACAAAGAGGCAGCGAACTGAAACATCATCATCAGGGCCTGTCCCAAGATTCCTAATTATTCATTCCACCAGTGAAAAACCGATTGGTAAAATGTCGCCCTTTTTTATTCAAAAAGGGTTAGATGGGTTAGTAGGTTCTCCCAAATCAGTTAAGAGGCTCCGTTCTGGAGACCTCTTAATTGAAACTAAAAATGACAGGCAATCCGAACATCTACTCCGAGTAACATCAATCGGAGGAATCCCTGTAACAGTGACACCGGCCCAGGTGCCAAATGATTTGTTGCTTAGTTGGTCAAAACTTTATCATTGCGACTTGTTTGGTCTTCTGATAGTGCGGCTGGTTGTTTAGATCCCTGAACAACAAATTGTTTGAAGAGGCTCTTCCTCCTAGTGGTCTGGGCTGGGCAGCTGGGGTGATTGTTCCCTCAGCTGGCAGATAGAGCTTGTTTTGGATTGGTTCTTTTTGTAATTTCGTGTAATCAAAATTTTGATTTTGTGAGTGTTCTAGAAAGTCCTAGAGTATCATGCCAAGAACTAGGAAAAAGATTCTGGCTCCTCCAGTGGAAGAATCAGAAGAATCTTCGGAGGAAAGTTCGGAGTCGTCAATTGAAGTTACAGGAGAGGTCTCGAGTAGACCACCTGCAAGGAAAAGAATTCCAGATGGGAAGAGTTCAAGACAGAAGACACCTTTGGATTCACAGGAGAGTTCCTCGGAATTTGTACGGTGTATGTTAGAACCTACCACCTTGGAGAATTTAGATCATTATAGAAGTAAATTAAGGTCTTTTGTATCAACTTTAAAAAAGCCAAGTATACACGATCTAGATATTGTAATGGGATACTGGGACAAGATGGCTGAGCTGGTGCAGTCCTTAACTGTTCGAAATGTGTTCCTTGAGACTAAGTTGAACACCTTGACGGAGCAGAAAGAACAAGATGCGGCTGTTCAAAGACCATATGCAGAGGCTGTCAGTTCTAGTGAGGTAAAGTCCAAGAATAAAATGATTATAGTGAAGGCAAAGGCGGACAACTATAGTACTAGTGACCAAGTTAAGAGTGAGTTGATGGGACGAGTTGCCCCTGTCTTAACTGACGTCAAGATAGTATCAGTTCGACCTATAAGAAATAAAAGGGTAATGATCGAAACTGCTTCTGAAGTCGATGCTAAGAAAATTGAAGAGTGTACGGAGGTACAAAAGCTTGGGATGGAGGTTGAAAGGCCCCTTCGTCGATTACCAAGATTAGTAAATTTCGATGTTGATTCAGACGTAGATCGAGAGTCCCTAATAAAGGAATTGTGGGAAAGAAATTTGGTTGACGGATTTGTCAATAAAGACCAAGTTCTCTCCGAAATAAAAATACTTGCTAAAAATAAGGCAAGGAATTCTCCTGGGTATAATGTTGTGGTGGAGGTTTCCCCACGTGTAAGGAGATACCTTTTAAAATATTCAAGAGTGTTTTTGAATTGGAGCTCACACCGTGTTCGGGAGTTGTGGACACCGACACAATGTTACAAATGTATGGCGTATGGCCATGTGGCCCGGTACTGTGATGCGGGCGAGTTCTGCAGTCACTGTGCCGGGAGTGGTCATACCTTTAAGTCTTGTACGCAAAGAGCGGATGCTCCAAAATGTGTAAATTGCTGGAGGAGGAAGGTGCCTTCTGCACATGGTGCTAATGATCGAACTTGTCCAGAATATTTAAAGGCGGTAGATACTTTAAAGAGAAGAACTGAACAAGATTAGTTGGTATCATGTCGGGGTACCCCTTTTCCAGTAATTGTAGGAAGACTTCTCCCGGTTGGTGGCTGGGGGTCGTCGGTCACAGTAATGTCAGTGTTGGTGTTCATGGGGACTGGACCGGTGTGAGTAATGTATGATCAATTGTTAAAATGAAATTGAAAGATCAATTGTTATAATGAAATTGTAAGATCAATTGTTATTATTATTTAGTCTGACAGATACCAGACTGTGTTTCACTAGATAGGGCAACCTACCTCCTCGTGGTGGGGACGGAAACTCGTGGTGGGGGCGGAGATGCCGACTCCACCACGAGGCTAAAGGTTGTGCTATCTTTGATTTTTGTCATTAGTCAAGTTAGACTTTTGTAATTGTTTGATGTTTTTGTTAATTTGATTGACCAAGGTTGTTAACAAATAAAACAGTTATGATTGTAAGTGGCAGATGAGCTACGGCTCAGGTGGCCAATTGATTTAGCTTGATTAATGTAAAAAATGTAACAGTGACACCACACAGAACACTCAATTCATCGAGAGGTGTCATTTCGGAGTGGGACCTTCTCGACGTCACCGAGGAGGAAATCTGCTCCGAATTAAAACCACAGGGAGTCATTGCCGTCAAGAGAATCACTGCGCGAAGGAATGGAAAAATAGTTAAAACCAGGAGCGTTATCCTGACTTTTAACTCTCCTAAACCTCCTGACGAGATCAAAGCTGGATACATCAACTGTTCAGTGCGTCCATACGTTCCGAACCCTTTACGGTGTTTTAAATGCCAGAAGTATGGACATTCTCAAATGGCCTGCCGTGGAGTCCTTGCATGCGCTCGATGCGGTGCAAAGGACCACGAAACAACAGCATGTTCAGCCGCAAAACCCACCTGTATCAATTGTGAAGCGAACACCCGGCCTACTCACGAGCATGCCAGAGGTGGAAAGAAGAAAAAGAGATTCAACGGCTGAAGGCAGAGCTTAACATATCATACCAGGAGGCAAGGAAATCGGTCAAACCCCTGAATACCAAAAAACCTACCTACGCCCAGAAGGTAGCAGGGAGATGTTCCGTCGGAACTCAGACGGACATGACCATTCCTCCAAAGGAGTCTTTCACTCCCACCGCGCGGTATCTATTATGTTCACAAAAACCTGCACAAAAGGACCAATCAGCTGCCACTCCTATATCGGTACCTCCTAATGCTCCACAAATTACAAAGGTAGTTATGAAAGAAAAGAATAAGAAAGGGGAAGTCCCCCCTAATTCCCAAGAAAAGATGGATGTCGAGCAGAAGGAGGTACCTGAAGAGTCAGCCTTGGAAATCTTCGCGGAGGAGGAAATGGACACGGGACAGCGTCCATTCTTCCCCAAAAAAGATAAATCCAAGACTGACAAAAGTAAGCCCTCAGCACCTCGGAAGCCGCCTGATGGACCCACCAAGCCAAAATAATGGCTAAATTCCTACAATGGAATTGTCGTGGATTCCGGCGAAATATAGATGACATCAAGGCCCTCCTGCAAAAGCACGAGCCAGTTTGCTTTTGCTTGCAGGAGACATATCTAAAGGCAAATGATGATCCCACCATGCACAACATCGCAGTTTTTCGAAAGGATAGAATTGCGGACGGCTCTGTACATGGGGGAGTGGCTATCCTTGTGGGTAACCAGACCCCAGTGTAGCCCCTGCTAATTACAACCAGCATAGAGGCTGTTGCAATTCGCCTTTCAGTGGGATTTTTATTAACTGTCTGCTCTATTTATTTGCCACCTGGGACTGACATCTCCCAGGCAGACCTTGATGATCTTCTAACGCAGCTGCCTCCCCCTTTCTTACTTCTCGGGGATATGAATGGACATAACACCCTGTGGGGTAGTGCTAACATCAACGGAAGGGGACGAGTCATAGAGCGTATGCTCAATGACAATGACCTTTCCCTTCTAAATACTGGAACAAACACCTTTTTCCACATGCCTACCCGTACTTTTTCTGCCATTGATCTCTCTATCTGCTCCCCTTCTCTACTCCCTTCATTTACTTGGGACGTGGAGGAGAATCCATACGGAAGCCATCACTTCCCCGTGATAACCTTGTTACACAGTGGGAGACCATGTCTTCCTTTCAGGTTACCAAGGTGGAAGATTGATCAGGCTGACTGGACTGCCTTCCAACATCAGGCAAATTTTGATCTTAGCACAGTCAGTCAAGAGTCTATCAATGATGCAGTTAAGTACATAACAGAAAATATTGTCCAGGCAGCTGCGAGTGCTGTTCCAAAAACATCTGCCCGGTTTCCACTATTTCCTAAACCTTCGTGGAATTCACAATGCACAGCAGCAAAAAAGGCTGAAAACAAAGCGTGGGGGATATTCCGCCGATATCCCACCACGACCAACCTTATAACCTTTAAACGTGCACGAGCCAAAGCACGATATATCCGCCGTCAGAGTCAAAAGGAATCGTGGATCCGTTTTACATCATCTATTAACCAGTCTACCAACTCTAAGGTTGTCTGGGATAAAATCCGGAAAATGAAGGGGAAATATACATCCCACCCTTCTTCAATCCTAGATTATAATGGATGCGCTATTGCAGATCCAACTGCAATAGCTAATTCTCTTGGGGAAACATTCTCTAACATCTCTGCAACATCTTCGTATTCCCCAGAGTTCCTGGTCCTGAAACATAAACTGGAAAGTGAAGCACTTAATTTTAAGTCCAAGGGCCTCTATCCCTACAACGGGGATTTTACTATTCAGGAACTGAAAAGAGCCCTCACTCTTTCCAAAGCAAGTGCTGTTGGACCAGATGGCATCCATTATGAAATGATTAAACATCTCTCACCAAAATCTATGGATTGTCTGCTCATTCTGTATAATAGAATCTTTATTTATGGGCAGTTTCCGGACTCCTGGCGAAAGGCAATCGTTCTTGCCTTTCCTAAGCCAGGAAAGGATCCAAAGGTCACCACCAATTATCGTCCTATTGCTCTGACCAGCTGTCTGTGCAAAATCCTGGAGAGAATGGTTAATTCCCGTTTAATTTGGTACTTAGAATCAAATGACCTTCTCTACAACATCCAGTGCGGCTTCCGACGGAACCGGTCCACTTTGGACCATCTTATTAGATTGGAAGCATCCATTCGGGATGCTTTCCTAAAACGCGAACATTTGGTGTCGGTGTTCTTCGACATGGAGAAAGCGTATGACACAACTTGGAGATTTGGCATCTTAAAAGATCTGCATAGCCTTGGTCTTAGGGGGCAACTCCCCATTTTTATTAAAAACTTTTTAGCCAATCGATCTTTCCAAGTTCGTGTGGGGTCCTCACTCTCTCGTCCCTTCAGCCAAGAGGAGGGTGTACCACAAGGAACAGTATTAAGTGTCACGCTTTTTGCCATCAAAGTCAATTCTATCACAGAACAACTTCCTCCAACCGTAAACAGTGCCCTCTATGTTGATGACTTTAGCATTTTTTTGCCAGTCGTGCAACATGAGGGTTATTGAAAGACAACTGCAGAAAGCCATTGATAGTTTGAATTCCTGGGCACTTGCTAATGGCTTCAGGTTCTCGCCGGAGAAGACCGTTTGCGTACACTTTTGTCGCAAGCGTAATCTTCATCCTGAACCTGAATTAAGGCTCGGACAAAATGCTATTCCAGTAGCAGCGAACACAAAATTCTTGGGACTCATATTCGATAAAAAACTAACTTTTTTGGATCATATTCGTCAACTCCGCACAAAGTGCACACGTGGACTTAATATTCTCCGCTCGCTCTCCTCTACATCTTGGGGAGCAGACCGATGTACCCTTCTTCGGCTTTACCCTGCACTTGTGCGATCCAAACTAGATTATGGGTCCCAGGTATATTCCTCAGCCAGAGACAGTGCCCTTCGATGGTTGGACCCTGTCCACCATCAGGCTATTCGTATCGCTACTGGAGCATTTCGAACATCTCCTGTCCAGAGCTTATACGTCGAAGCAAACGAACCACCGTTATCCCTTCGACGTAAGCAGTTGTGTTTAAACTATGCTCTAAAGTTGAAATCCCTGCCAGACCATCCTATGTGGACATCCGTTTTTGAGCCACGTTGGGAAAATTTATATAATACCCGTCAGACTGCCAACCGACCTTTTGGTATTCGTGTCCAAGAGCTACTCAGAGAGTTTAACATCATGGTAGACAAGGTTGCACAAACACCAAAAGAAACTCTTCCACCATGGCATGCTCATACTCCATCGTGCGACTTTTCCCTTAAGAAATGGGTAAAGTCTGAGACTTCTTCATCTGTCTACCAGCAGCTCTTTTCTGCACATCGAGCTGAGAACTCCGACTTCCTGCCCGTCTACACAGACGGCTCGAAGTCTGAATCGTTCGTTGGATCTGCTGTTGTGTTCCCGGACACTATAATATCTCAGCAGATTCTTCCTGAATCCAGCATATACACTGCAGAGCTGCATGCTATAGAGTTAGCCTTGGATCACATTCGAACTTCTCAATGCCAAAGGTCAATAATATACTCTGACTCTTTGAGTGTATTACAGGCTTTATTATCTTTGAGACGCAACTGTCATCCAGTTCTCTCTCGGGTTCAGCAGAAGATATATTCTCTTCATAAATATAAATTTGATATCCGCTTCTGCTGGATTCCTAGCCATATTGGGATAAAGGGAAATGATTTGGCTGACACTGCAGCCAAATCAGCAGCTCCCACTAACAATCGTTGCCTGTCAGTCCCCTATACAGACTACAGGCAAATAATGCACCAAAAGATATATTCCCAGTGGCAAGAATTATGGCATAGAGAGAGAACAAATAAATTATACCAAATAAAGCCTCTAATACAAACATGGCAGTCCGGTCTGCGCAGGAATCGGAGCGAGGAAGTTGTTCTTGCCCGACTCCGCATAGGACACAGTCATCTGACACATTCGTTTCTGCTGAGGGCGGATGATCCTCCTATGTGCGAGCAATGCGACACCATTTTATCCGTTAAACATATTTTATGTGACTGTTCCAGTTTTAGTAATGCTCCTTTTATCGCTTATAACCATCTGATTGAGCCTTATACACTCAGTCAGATTTTATCCGACAATGACCACGTGTCTGCTATTTTTAGTTTCCTGAAATCAGTAAACCTTTTTAACCATATTTAAAAAATCTTTTTATTTTTACCTTGTTTACTGCTGTTCGTCTTTTAAAATATATACGTGGCTTTTATATCCTGACTTAGTGACCTAATTCGTTAGGTCACTGAAAGAGTTTTATCACTTTCATGACAAGGTTTTGGCGCATTATAGCCTTAGTTGCTGATGCGCCAATAAAACTAAACCAACAACAACAACAGCATTCGTCCCAACATTCCCAATCCATTATGATATTAAAAGTTCAAAAAGTATGGCCAATCTCAGATGATATTCAGAGGAAACGCGGTTTGTCCCAAGTGTGTTTCCTCCGATTAAACTCACTCTGAATTTTTGGCAACTCAAATTTTATTTGATATGATTTGATTTTTATGGCGCAAAAACGAAAACGTTACACTGCGACAAGGCAAAGATAAAATTCGAAAAAAAATGAGGAATTTAATAACTTTTAAAAAGGTTACCTCGTCAAAAGGTTATACATAACAATGAACAAAATTCAGTATAAGAGCGTAAGGGCAAAAATAAATTGGATATTTTCATGTAAGTGTATATATGTTAATCGCTTTTAAAAATTCAAAAAATGCTGACACATTGTCGGTTAGAATCTGCTGAGCGTATAAGGCTCAGTCATATTCTCAGGCACCTTTTGGAAAAAATTAAGCTGTACGGTATTAGTGACCCATTGTTCTTATGGCTATATTATGCACCTTTCCTTGAGCGTAATCGTCAATGAAGTGAAGTCGGACTTTTTTATACCACTAAATGGAGTACCTCAAGGTACTCCAATTAGTGATATAAAAATCGTTTGCATAAATTATTTGCCTTCTTTCATTTGCACTTCAAATGTTCAAGTTGCTCTCTATGCAGATGAACTTACGATCTACTCAGCAGTGAAGGAGATATCCGATTCTCTAGACAGCTTCAATGTGCCTTCAATAAACTCTCTGTGGCTATCTCTGAATGGTTTGTCTGCTAACCCGTCGAGGTGCTAAATAATATTTCTCATCCTGCAGATTTCCCAACTAATAAATACGGAATACTCTATTAACTCTGTGGTCATCGAAAGGTGTGACCAAGTCAATGACTTGGGGGGTTCTCTTCTTTAGCAGTGCTGAATTTGATGCCCATGTCCTTAAAATCACCAGCAAAGCATTCAAAACACTGGGAGTTATCAAAAGGAACACTTACAAGTTCAAAAACTACAGATATGATGTTATCTTATATAAAACCATTGTTCTGCTAGTTCTTGAATTCAACTCACCCATCTGGAATCCTCACGCGAAGACTTTAATTAACAAAAGAGAAGCAGTCCAAAAATTTTTTTTCCCACTACCTTAAGTTCCGTAACACTCTATTTTATCACTCAGTATACTATGAATCGCTGTGTGACTACTTTCGTCTGAGGCCTCTGTGCACTAGAACAGTTATTGTTGACATCGTTCTAGCCAAAGTAATCACTGGAACCTATGAAGCATTTGATATCTTCATTAAAATCAACTTCCATGCTCCTCGTAGACGTCAGGAATCTTACGCTGTTTCGCCTTGTTTGCTATCACGGACTTCATGAAGTTCAGTCCACTTAACAGAATCATCAAATGACTCTCATTGACTTTTTTGACAATTCCTAATCACTGATGAACTCGATCCACAAGTATGCCTGTTTTCTCTTCAACAGGAAAGTGATTAGCTCTAATTTATTTATGTATCTTAGTCAGTTATGCAGAGTTAGTAAGGATTTCGGACTAAAGATGCCTATAGCTAAAACAAAAGTAATGATGAACAAGTATGCCACAGAAAGGGATATAATCATTGATGGACCAGTGATTGAAAAGGTGGATTCATATACTTAATTTGGAGAAGTCATTAGCTGTAATAATGATAAAGGTCTGGGAGTCAAGAGAAGAATACATTTAAATGGATAACATTCAGGAAGTATAGTCGCATACTAAGGAGCAATATCCCCATTTGTCTGAAACGTAAAATAATGAACCAATGTATACTCCCCACCATGGCTTATGGAAGTGAAACTTGGGCACTCACCAAAAGAATGGAAGAGAAGCTGAGAATGACACAGCGAAGAATGGAAAGAATTATATTAGGAATCAGACTGTTAGATATTAGGCAGCAAACTCAAGTAAAGGACATTCTTATCAAAACTAAAGAACTAAAATGGTCTTGGGCAGGAAACATAACTCGAAGACATGATGAGAGATGCACTAAGAAAATAACAGAATGGTACCCAAGAGGAGCTAGAAGAAGACCTGGACGACAACGGAGATGGACAGATGAATTTCACGAGTTCGTGGGCAGTAAATGGGTGTCCATTGCAACAAACAGAAGGAACTGGAAAGTTTCTGGAGAGCCCTTCATCCTCCGGTGGATTGAAAATGGCTGATGACGAAATTTATGTAGTTCATTATTATTTTTTTCATCTTTAATTAATTTAATTAATATTTGTTTTACCGGTAACTTAATTCATATCCCTTTTGTACATATAATTTTAATGTTTGAATCTATATCAATGGTTAATCTTGCTGTTAGATTTCTTATTATTTTTACCAACTCTGCTCATCGTTCTGCTCTCAGATACACTTTAATGGTTACCTGTTGTGTACCCTGTTATTAATAAAATAAAATATGGTTAAAAGCGGTAAAACGAACATTTCTAAAACTGGTATAGTCAGATAAATTATGTTTAACGGATAAAACGGTGCTATACTGCTCGCACATAGGAGGATCATCAGTCCTCAGAAGAAAGGAGTGTGCCAGATGACTGTGTTCTACGTGGAGCTGAGCAAGAACAACTTCCTCTTTACGATCCTTGCGTAGACTAGACTGCCAAAGACTTAATCTGATATAGCTTGTTTGCAACTTGCCGATGCCACGAATCTTGACACTAAATGTTTCACTACGGATTATAGTCTGTATAGGGGACTAACAGATCAAGATTATTCGTCAGGGCTGCCGATTTTACTGCAGAATCAGCCAAATCGTTTCCTGTAATCCCGATGTGGCTGCTGGGGATTCAGCAGAAGCGGATGTCGAATCCACGTTCGTGGAGACTATATATCTGCTGAATCCGGGACAGGGTTGCATGAGTAGTTTGTTTCTTTGCTGGTAAAGCTTGCAGTGCGCTCAGTGAATCGTTATATAAAATTATGATGTGGAAATACAACCGTTGCTTTTTTTTTCCAAATATTATCATTCATTTCTTTGTACTTTGTGTACAGATATTTCCCGCGAAAAATAACTGGCTGTTATTGGTAGTGGTGTTTTCTGTACTCCTCTGAGTACAGTTTTTAGTATCCTTAAAGCATTTTTGTGCCTTCGAAAACCACTGTGAACCAGATCATTAAAACGTAATTGCATTCTAGTAGCCAATTATCACCCTAATGTATTAACCTGTCTTATATAAAATATAAAAAGGTATTTCAGAAAGTAATTTGCCCTAAAATCCTAGAGTTTACCTTAGTTTGATGTCCCTTGTTGAACAGTAATATTGATGAAAGCAATGAGTTTGATTTATTTTCCCATGTGGAGAGGAAATTAAACACAAAATCTCCACTTCGGTCTACCAAATATTTTACTTAGAGAAGTGATGGTATTTTTCTTCTATCTTATGAAGTTGCCCAAGTTGCATCATTATCTTATAATGAAAGAGGGAAGGAAGAATTCCTTAGAGGTACGGAAAATATTTTTTATGATGGGCAATAATGACCTTAGTGGGTATCGCCTTCGGTTCATTTGCTCTGAATGCGCAAAATTAAGTTTCCGAACACGGAATCTCCAAAAACAACTAGAAGAAATTCCAGTGAAAATGAATTCTCATCAATCACCCTGCATATAACACAATGGAGATAAAAACTCTCTTCAACTAACCCCGCATCTCATATTTACCAGCTAATGGGGAAAAAAAAGCCGATGCATTTCAGCATAGTCAAACAAGTTCCTTATCACGTCTCCAAAGATATATTTACTTCCAATGAAGGAAAAAAATAGCCACTCCCCTACTCGAAGAATTCGTTAATTTATCAATGATAAAAAAAAACAAAGTTCATTTTTTTTAATAAAATGTGATAAATCTCTGATTACTGTCCATCAGGAGTGCCCAGATTTTAATTACATGCGCTTTGCCGCTTTTAACCATTGGCCTGAGCCTTATACACTCAGTCAGATTTTATCCGACAATGAAAAGGTGTCAGCTCTTTTTTGTTTTTTACAGTTTACTAATCTATATATACATGCATATAAGGCCCCGGGTGCCAAGCGTTATAGTGATCAAGCGAATTTCAGAGTGATTCATAGAGCGTTTACTCAGAGCCAAAGTTCTTATTTAGTTTAAAAAGTTTTTTTACACTCTCTTTAATTAATAACTTGGTCTTATGAATTGTAAGCAAGTTTTAAGAAAGGAAATTCACCTTTCTTTCTTTTTCTCTTTAAACTAACGTATTAACCCATATACCGCTTGGTCACTCTAGCGGCACTGCTCCTGCCTCCCCGTGGCGGGGCCGGTAACCTGGGAGAAGAAATCCACTCTCCCGGGGCTGAAAGGAGCAAAGATGGAAAACAGTTCATTTCCACCTTTAGAGCCATCGAGCTCAAGACTATCAAATGACAATGAAAATGACTATTCTCAACCAAAGAGGTTGAAAACAACACCTAAAGAGGAGATACCAGCCTTCCTCATCTTGCACTCTCTATCAGATCAGCCTCTGAGCAAATTATCACCTTTTCTAGTGCAGAAATGCATTGAGTCTGCTGCTGGTTCACCTAAATCAGTACGGAGACTTCAATCAGGTGATCTTCTAATAGAAACAACTCAACCTCAATATTCTGTAAAGCTATTAAAGCTCACAACATTTGGAGGACACCAAATAAAAGTTACTCCCCATGCTACCTTAAACTCCTCAAAGGGAGTAATAACAGAATGGGACTTATTACTTGTATCAGAGGAGGAAATTGTCCAAGAATTACACGATCAAAAAGTGATACAAGCAAGGAGAATCATGACCCGAAAAGACGGTACACTCGTTCCAACAGGCCCCGGGTGCCAAGCGAATCTTGAGGCCAAGCGATCTTCCCTGCGAATTCTATTGCGATTATATTAGAGAGATAAGGTTTTCTTTTTGAGTTCACACGTTTTTTTCTTCCGTTATTCAAATATATAATAAAAATTCTCTTTCTTAAAGTATAAGGAAGAAGTTTCAGAAAGGAAATTAACCTTTCTTAATTTTTCTGTGTACTAACCTTCTATTTTACTCGCTTGGTCACTTGGTGGCACTACTCCTGCCTCCCCGTGGCGGGGCTGGACCTGGGTGAAGAGCCAACACCCAGGACTAAAAGGAGTTGAACATGGACCAAAAAACTAACAACACAAGATTGGAGAAAGTTAACTCCAATAAATGTGATGACTTACAGCAGAACATGTCTCAGGCTAAGAGAATGAAAATAAACAGTTCTCAGCCTACTGTTCCTTTCTTTTTGGTGATACATTCCTTATCACCACAACCTGTTGGGAAATTATCCCCTTTCTTAGTTCAGAAGACTATAGAGTCCATGGTTGGATCACCAAAAATGATAAAACGATTACAATCAGGTGATCTCTTAGTAGAAACCACACTAAGTCATCAATCTGAGAAATTGTTAAAAATGAAAACTTTTGCAGGACTATCAGTTGAAATTACCCCACATAATTCCCTGAATACATCGAAAGGTGTTATTACCGAATGGGACCTTTTGACTGTTTCAGAGGAAGAACTACTGAGCGAGCTAACAGAACAACAAGTTATACATGTTAGGAGGATAGTATGAATCAGAGCTGTAATACTCAATATGTTCTACGTTGATAATGATATAGTAAATTAATAAGAGGAGTTTACCTCAATATAGTACGTGGAACACTTCCGTATGATACCCTCCAGAAATTAAAACGGAAAAAACGAAAAAATCGACAACTTACCGGTACATTAAAGTAAAATATAAATAATTAAAGTAAATTATAAATAATTAAATAATCAATTTAACACAATTCAAAATCAATTCAAAACAATTAAAATTCAAATTAACGCAATTAAAAGAATCTAACGAAAATATTCAAAACGATTTTTGTACCGGTAAATGTACCGGTAAGTTGTCGATTTTTTTCGTTTTTTCCGTTTTAATTTCTGGAGGGTATCATACGGAAGTGTTCCACGTACTATATTGAGGTAAACTCCTCTTATTAATTTACTACTACATGTTAGGAGGATAATGATGAAGAAAGACGGAATCTTCATTCCAACCCGATCAGTAATTCTCACATTTAACAATCCTTCACTTCCCCAATCAGTTAAAGCAGGATATTTAAATTGCAAAATCCGTCTATACATACCTAATCCAATAAGGTGTTACAACTGTCAGCGATATGGACACTCTCAGGCGACATGTCGCAGTGATCCCATCTGTCCACTCTGTGGATCAAAAGACCACAATCAAGCAAACTGCACCTCTGCTACACCACTCTGTCCCAATTGTCACGAAAATCATCCTGCTTTTTCGAAGACATGCGAAATGTGGGTATTGGGAAAGCAAATTCAAAAATACAAAGTAGAAAATAAAGTGTCTTATCCAGAAGCAAGAAAACAGATACTTGCAACCAAACCTTCACGTTCCTATGCTTCAGCAGTGAAACGACAGCAAACTATAGCCACTCAAACGGAGGTAGTAATACCTCTAAATCAAATTATAGACTGGAGTAAAGTAATATTAATGACAAAAACAGCTTCAGAAGAAACACCCAGTGCTAAAGAGCAAGATTCTTCCGTGACTGGAAAGCAGAAATCAGAAGCAGCATCTTCAAAAACAAAGCAAACGGCATCTAGTAAACTATTTGAACAGAAACAAACAAACATAGACCAAATGGACACTGATGAACAGAGAGAGAACGTATTAGAACTACACCCTGCAGAAGATATTGACACACCTCGCCCTAATTTTCCGAAGAAAGACAGACCCAAATATGATAAACGAAAAAACTCAAAAGCGCAGTCAGATTCAACAAATCGTTCCGAGACCTAAATAATGCAACATATTATTATACAATGGAACTGTCGTGGCTTACGTGGAAAATTGGATGAAATAAAAGATATTATTCAGCAATATAAACCGGCCTGCATTTGCCTTCAGGAGACCCATCTAACACTTCAATCTTCACCCACATTTCAAAATTATACACTTTTCCGGAGAGACAGGAATGATAACAGAACTGCCAAAGGAGGAGTGGCAATTTTGGTGAATACTAATATACCAGCTAAGCAAACAACATTAAGAACCAACTTAGAAGCAGTAGCAGTGAGAATAGCCATCGGAATTTCTATCACTATCTCGTCCCTATACCTTCCACCAAATACTCCCATCTCCAGATCGGAATTAAATGATCTTACTATGCAGCTGCAACCTCCCTACTGCCTTATGGGAGATATGAATGCACATCATCATTTGTGGGGATCTACTCACACAGACAGTAGAGGTAACATAATCGAAACTCTCATAGATGATCAACAACTGAATTTACTGAATACCGGATCTCACACTTATATCAGTTTGTCTACAGGTATCACCTCTGCAATAGACTTAACAATATGTTCTCCATCAATTTATCCTAGTATAGAATGGTTCGTGTTGAATGATCCTTACAATAGTGATCATTTTCCGATAGTATGTTCCATACAGACACAATCAACTCTTACAGAAGGAACCAGGACAGTATGGAATTTTAAAAAAGCTAATTGGAGTAAATATATGCAATTAATCAAACTGGATAAGCAATTAATAGAAACCCTGCCAATAGATGATGCTGTCTTATATATTAACGATCAACTGCTAGAAGCTTCCAAAGCTACAATACCTCAAATAAGTAAGGCAAGGCAGGCACGGTACAACTCTTGGTGGAATGCAGAATGTGCAAGAGCAAAAACAAATCAAAATCGTGCATGGAATAAATTCCGTCAATATCCAACTACCGCCAATTTAATTGCATATAAAAAGGCCAAAGCTGAAGCAAGGAGAATTCGGAAAAAAGCAAAGAAAAAGTCTTGGATCGTGTTCGCTTCCTCACTTACTAGGAACTCGAATCCTGGTTTGGTGTGGAAAAAAATTCGGATTTTAAATGGAAGATATCCAATCACACAATCTCCCATCTTCCATTGGAAAGGGCAGGACGTTTTTCAAACAGACCAGATATCAGAAATTTTGGCAGACTCTTTCGCTTCCATATCAGCAGTTACAAGCTACAGCACTGACTTTCAAAAATATAAAGAGCAAGCTGAACGGAGTAAATTGAATTTCTCCACCAAGATATCTCATTCCTATAATCTACCATTTTTAAAAGAGGAATTACTTACAACCATTACAAAATTACCAAATAGTGCACCAGGTCCTGATGGCATTTATTATACTATGATACAACATCTAAACTCTGATTGTCTGGAAATCCTGCTAGCACTATATAATAGAATTTTTCTGAACAACCTGTATCCATCCATATGGCGGCATGCAATTGTCCTTGCATTTCCCAAGCCCGGAAAAGATCCTTCCTATACATATAATTATCGCCCAATTTCACTGACCAGCTGCTTAGGAAAAATTCTTGAACGAATGGTGCATAATAGACTTACGTGGTTGCTGGAAAAAGAGAATGTTTTATCACCCCACCAATTTGGATTTAGGAAAAATAGATCAACACTTGACCTACACGTCAAAGTGGAAACAAATATTAGAAATTCATTTATAAGAAAGCAGCATATGGTGATGGTAAATCTAGATCTTGAAAAAGCCTTTGACACAACATGGAGAGTCGGAATTCTACGAGATCTATTTCAATTAGGATACAGAGGACAACTTCCACAATTTATAGAAAACTTTCTTTCCGATAGAACATTTCAGGTACGATACAAAGGCTGTTTATCTACAATCTATATACAACAGGAAGGGGTTCCCCAGGGCTCAGTATTAAGTGCAACCCTGTTTGCACTGCGGGTGAACAATATCACAAAGGTTATACCCCCATCATTGCAAATATATATGTATGCAGATGATCTTTCCATTTCATTTCAATCACAAAGCATGAACACAATTGAACGACAGCTGCAATTATCCATAAACAAAATAGAAGTATGGACTCAAAATAATGGCTATAGAATATCTGAGAAAAAATCTGTTGTTATACACTTCTGTAAAATGCGTGGTCTTCATCCTGAACCGGTCTTATACTTAAATAAAATTGCTCTACCTGTTGTTCAAAATTTCTCCTTTTTGGGCTTAACAATAGATAGAAAACTAAACTTTCAGGAACATATACTAAGACTTCGAACTAGTTGCCTCTTAAAACTTAACATCTTGCGCACAGTATCTTCAATGGCCTGGGGAGCCGACAGGTCCACATTATTACTATTATATAAAACTTTGATTAGATCTCGTTTAGACTATGGATCTCCTGTATATGCTTCAGCAAGAAGGAGCATCTTACGTCGCCTAGATACCATTCACCATAATGCTCTCCGCATAGCTCTAGGAGCATTTAGAACTTCACCAATCTACAGCCTGTATGCAGATGCTTCGGAACCCCCGCTGCATCTTCGACGAGATTATTTACTGTGCATGTATGCGGCAAAAATATACAGTCAGCCATCACATCCAAATTGGTCCATTATTCACAATCCACCATGGACGAGTAATTATGATCACAAGCCAAATGAAAATAAACCAGTAGGACTGCGCCTCAGACACTTAGCTCAAGTTTGGGAAATACATTTCCAGCACATTACTGCAGCAGATATAAACTCAGAACCTCCTTGGATTCCGACTGTGCCTTTATCCATATCACATCTTACAAACAGGAATAAAAAAGAGATCTCTCCAATCGTTATACAGAAGCTTCATGCACTGCACAGTTTTGAAAATAGAAACAGTCATCAGATTTACACAGATGGTTCAAAATCGAACAACTCAGTAGGTGCCGCAGTAGTTTTACCGGAATATATTATATCTGTCTCCTTGCCTCATGTTTGCAGTATTTTCACAGCAGAATTATATGCTATTAAACTAGCACTGGATGATATTACCCAGCATCAACTTCTACCTGCTCTAATCTATACTGACTCCCTTAGTGCAGTAGCAGCTTTGCAGAACAGCAAACATTCCTCAAATTCCTTGATTCAGCATATCAAAAAACAACTCGGAATTTTTCATAAAGCAAGAAAACAAGTGTCTATCTGTTGGATTCCCAGCCATGCTGGAATTCTAGGAAATAATCATGCAGACCAAGCCGCAAAAAATCCAGATCTTAATATACAAGATAACTTTCAGTTTGTACAATTTACAGATTATAGGGATGTATTTCGCACCAAATATACTTCCATCTGGAAACAACTTTGGAGGGACCAATCGTGCAATAAACTTCGCAGAATAAAAAAAGATCTATGTTTGTGGAATTCTAGCTCACGTACAAATAGACAGGAGGAAGTTATATTAACAAGACTGCGCATTGGACATACCTTCCTTACTCACAAACATTTACTTTTAAGAGAAGATCCACCGCTCTGCTCTGTCTGTCAGATACAACTTACAGTAAGGCATATCCTGATTGATTGTCCATCATATTCAGCCGTTCGAGCCACATCCTTCCAATCATTAGCAAACTTGCAAACTCCTCTAACCCTCTCTCATGTACTTGGTGACAAAGCAAACCTAAGTGAGCTCTTTATATATATTAAACATCTAGGAATAATAAATGCACTCTGACATATCCATCCTAAATCATTAAAATGAACGTAATGACGCTGACAGACACATATTGGCCACAGTTGCCCTTGTGTCGTGAAATTTTCATACCAACAACAACAACTCGTTCCAACAAGAAGTATAATTCTTACCTTTAGCACTCCTAACTTACCAACATCTGTGAAAGCAGGCTACCTGCATTGCCGTGTCCGACCATACATTCCGAATCCCATCAGGTGCTACAAATGTCAAAAATATGGACACTCCCAGACTGCATGTCGAGGTGAGGCAGTATGCCCCAACTGCGGGTCAAAAGACCATAACCAATCTGATTGTGCCACTACAACTCGGCATTGCCCAAATTGTAAGGGTAACCACCCAGCTTACTCAAAAACCTGTGAATTATGGAAGCAAGGAAAAAAAATTCAAAAATATAAAGTAGAGAACAAAGTGACATACTCAGAGGCAAGAAGACAGATAATCAAAACAGAGACAAAGCGAACATATGCCACAGCAGCTCAACCCTCACAGTCTGTAGGGATCCAAACTGAAGTAACAATTCCTCCGAATGTATCAATTTCGAACTGGGCACGTTCGTTGCTTTCTAGTGCAAGACAGTGTCCTACACAAAAAAACAACTGAGCAGTCAAGTAATACCCCAATCACCATACCAACGGATGTTTCCTCAGCAATAAAACCAAAAGAAACAGAAACCACGAAACCGCAAACATCCACCAGCGGAATGGACATCAACGAACATCATGATTCAGAAGATACCTTTTTAGAATTACATGCAACCGATGAAATAGATGTGACCCGACCCGTCTTTCCTAGGAAAGACAAAGCAAAAATTGATCGATACAAGCAAGCTGGAACTAAAAAACAGTCAGAGCCGAGAACAACACAAAAAATCACATAATGGAAAAATACTTCAGTGGAATTGCAGAGGATTTCGGAATGCAAAAGATGATTTGCAGGATCTAATCGATCGGTATGAACCAGCTGGCACAGCCTTACAGGAAACTCTTCTAAATTCACGAGTGTGTCCTTCCATCAAAAATTATAACATCTTTAGACGAGATAGGAGTATTGATACGCCAGCTCATGGAGGGGTGGCTATTCTTGTCAGAAATAACATTCCATCCAAACATGTTCCCCTTCAGACTCCTTTTGAAGTAGTAGCAGTGCGATTTGAAATTGGTATCACCATTACAATAGCTTCTATATATCTCCCTCCTAATTTCGCTTTCTCCTCAGATGATTTAGAAAAGCTAGTAGATCAGCTGCCATCTCCTTTCTGCCCCTCGACGTGGGCACCTGTACGTGGTGAGGGGACCTCCCAGTGACGCTGCTGGACTTCCAGACTAGCATCACTGGGATCCAACGCCCACAGCCCAGGTTCCAGGCTTACATCAATGGAATCCGGCGTGTTTGCCGTGCGCTGCGACCCGTGGAAATTCGGAAAGGGGGATCCTGGTGGTTGAGGGGCCCAGATTCAATACACCACTTTGGCCCCTGCTTCGACAAGACGGGTGGTCCTGGAAGGCCCGGCTAGGATCAATCGGCTAGTAGGTTCGCCTGGAAGGGTCAACCGTGTCAATGCCACGCCCCTACCCTCATGGTCCGAGGGACAGGATTCAGTCTGGCGGCGGTGCGGGTATTGTGTCTGGGTAGCCCTGGCGTCCCACTCCCGAGCGCATTTATTGCATGCCGGGTAGTGGGCGTCCCTTTGGGCTCCGTGGTGGGTGGGGAGCCCGGGCACTGAACACTTTAATAAACTCCATGAATCCTGATAAACTCATTTCTTCAGGGGCCCCAACCCGGTCCCTATCTGAAAATACAGACTCAGAGGCAGATAGCATTATTGCTACAAAGAGGCAGCGAACTGAAACATCATCATGGCCTATCCCAAGATTTTTAATTATACACTCTACCACCGAAAAACCGATTGGCAAAATGTCGCCCTTCTTCATACAGAAAGGGTTAGATGGGTTAGTAGGTTCACCCAAGTCAGTTAAGAGGCTCCGTTCTGGAGACCTCTTAATTGAAGGCCCCGAGTGCCAAGCGAGTGATCATAGCGATATTTCCAAAGTGATTTGAAAGCGTTTTTTCTCTAAGCGACAGATTGTAGAGATTGTTAAAACCCTCTTTATTTATAAAATCATTTAATTTTGGCTTTTTCTAAATAAAGAACTAAGCTTCATATCAAGGAAGGAAAGACCCTTTCTTTTATATTTATATATATATAACCAATTTCTCTAACACACTAACCACTAATCTCTTATCGCTTGGTCACTGGTGGCACCGCTCCTGCCTCCACGTGGCGGGGCTGGTAGTCTGAGTATTAATCTAATACTCAGGGCGAAAAGGAGCAAATATGGATCCATTAATATCACCAACTGTAGAGCCTACGTGCTCGCATGAACTTGAGTCATCTCAAGCAAAAAGAATCAAAAAAGATGATTCTTCACATGACATACCTGCTTTTCTAATTTTACACTCTTTGTCAACGAAACCTCTTAGTAGCTTGTCGCCATTTCTTGTGCAGAAAAGCATAGAGGCTGTAGCAGGTACTCCCAAAATTGTCAAACGCCTTCGCTCAGGAGATCTTCTTATAGAGACTTCCCATTCCAGTCATTCTAGACAACTCCTGAAGCAAACGACCTTCGGAGGCCTTCCCATTTCGGTAACCCCGCACAGAAGTTTAAACACCTCAAAGGGAGTCATCTCGGAATGGGACCTCCTTAATGTTTCTGAGGAAGAAATTGCCGAAGAACTTAAAGCACAACGTGTTGTCGGTGCTAAAAGAATTATGACCAAACAAGATGGCGTCCTTACACCCACAAGAAATGTTATCCTTACCTTCAGCAGTCCGAATCTACCAGAATCAGTAAAAGCTGGCTACCTTTCCTGTAAGATCCGACCATATATACCAAATCCACTTAGATGCTTTAAATGCCAGAAGTATGGTCATTCTCAAACAGCATGCCAAGGTAAGACAATCTGTCCCCTGTGTGGCTCATCAGACCATTCCCAAACTGAATGTACAGCAGCTACGCCAAAGTGTCCCAATTGCCAGGGTACTCACCCCGCATATTCTAGAACTTGCGAATTATGGAAAACGGGAAAGAAAATAATGAAGTACAAGGTAGAGAAAAATGTATCTTACCAAGAGGCACGTAAACAAATATTAAATGTGATCCCTGCCAAAACATATTCCAATGCAGTTAAAAACACTAAAGAATTTTCTACACAGACTTATATTACTATTCCTCCTAAATTATCTCTTATTCAATGGGCTAGATCCATCCTTGCGGATGGTGAGACACTAACAGCAACAAAGACAAAAAGTCCATCAAATTCTACTAATACAAAGCCATCCAAGCCACAACAAGACGTTCCAAACTCAGGCGCATTCTTAAAGGAGAAAGATGTTCATCGTACACAAAATAAACCAACTGAACGAACCATGGAAACCGATGAGAAATTAGACAATGATGATGCTGTTCTCATGCTTCATGCTGATGATGAGATGGATATTACTCGCCCAGTATTTTCAAAACGAGAGAAATATAAACAGGATCGAGGGAAAAACAAACGATCAGACCAATCCATCTAACCTAAACCCAAATAATGCAGAAAATTATTCAATGGAATTGTAGAGGACTAAGAAGTAATCTTGATGAATTAAAATACCTAATGCACCAGCATGATCCTGCATGTATTTGTCTACAGGAAACTTATTTATCATCAAATTATAGCCCACACTTCTCGCGGTATACACTATATAGACGTGACAGATGTTCCGATTCTCCAGCAAGAGGAGGAGTAGCAATATTAGTTCGTAGTAATGTACCATCGAAAGCCGTTCAGCTTTCCACTAATCTAGAAGCAATAGCCGTTCGTATTGTTCTTGGGATTAATCTCACCCTTGTCTCCATTTATATTCCACCAAACGTTTCATGTTCCATTGCAGAACTTGATAATTTACATAATCAACTACCCCAACCTGTATGCTTTCTAGGTGATCTAAATGCTCATCATCCTTTGTGGGGTTCCCCGAACATGGATCGTAGAGGGAGGATGATCGAAACTCTACTTGATAACCATCACTTAACACTACTGAATACCGGTGTGCATACTTATATTCACTTGCCTACAGGTTCTAGCTCTGTTCTGGATCTGTCCATATGTTCCTCGTCCATTTATCCTAGCTTTGATTGGACAGTATTAACTGACCTTCACAACAGCGATCACTTTCCTATAATTTGTGAAATACAGACGGATACAAACTATACATCTAACCAAAAAATTACGTGGAATTTTCACAGAGCTAACTGGGAAAAGTTTTCGAAAATAGTGCAATTTGATAACCATTTGATTCTTTCTGCATCTATTAATAATGCCACTAGACATATAGTAGAACAATTACTTGAAGCTGCTACCAGCGCAATACCGAAAGTTAACCTTACGAAACAAAGGTACAATAATTGGTAGACAAGGGACTGCTATCTTGCCAAAAGGAAACAAAACAAAGCTTGGAACACTTTTCGCCGAAATGCTACAATGGAGAACCTTATAAACTATAAACGGCTGAAAGCTGAAGCACGCCGAATTCGTCGAAAAGCTAAACAGGATGCGTGGATTCGATTCAGTTCTACCATCTGCAGAAACACTGACCCCAGAATAATTTGGAGAAAGATCCGTATCCTCAGTGGAAAGTGTCAACAAACCAAAGCCCCAATCTTGTCCTGGAAAGGAATAGATATTTCTTCTCCAACTGATATTGCAGAGGCTTTAGCACAAACATTTGCAGTCACTTCATCATCTCAATCTTATGAAGACTCATTTAGACGCAAAAAAATTTCCGTGGAAAAATATAAAATTAACTTTGTTACAAAACAATCTCATTCTTATAACCTTCCGTTCACTATGAATGAACTCAACGAAGCTCTCCAGAATTCTAGAAATAGTTCTGCTGGACCAGATGACATTTTCTATATAATGCTTTGCCACCTCAACTCAAACTCAAAATCTATATTACTGAAATTTTACAATAGAATCTTTGAGGAGAATGTTTACCCTGATACATGGCATCAGTCAGTTGTGGTAGCCATAGCGAAAGCCGGGAAAGATGCTTCCTCTCCCAATAGTTATCGTCCTATATCTTTGACCAGCTGTTTAGGAAAGATAATGGAAAAGATGGTACACAAGAGACTTGTCTGGATTATTGAAGATCAAGATGCTATATCATGCCACCAATTTGGTTTCCGCCGTAACAGGTGTACAACTGATGTCCACATCAAGGTTGAAGCTCACATTCGAAATGCTTTTCTTAAGAAACAGCACATGATAATGATAACATTCGATATTACCAAAGCATTCGATACAACCTGGAGATATGGAATCCTCCAAGACCTATACAAACTTGGACTGAGAGGTAACCTGCCTAGATTCATTCAGAATTTTCTTCACCTCAGGACCTTTCAAGTAAGATTCCAGAATGAGCTGTCCAAAATTCACACACAAGAAGAAGGAATACCTCAGGGATCGATTTTAAGTGCCACACTCTTTGCATTACGTACCAGTAGCATTATAAGAGACATCCCAGCCGCGGTAGAAGTTTATATGTATGCAGATGATCTTGCTATTTCCTGTCAATCATCGAACATGGCTACCATCGAAAGACAACTACAGATAGCAATAAACAAAATTGAAACTTGGACAGAAAGCAACGGCTATCAATTAACCGAGGGGAAAACAGCAGCAATACACTTCTGTAAATTACGATCGCTTCATCCGGAACCTGTATTAAAACTGAAAGGCAGAGAAATACCGATGACAGACTGCATAAGATTATTGGGTCTGAATTTAGACACCAAATTAAATTTTCATAAACATGTGACCTATCTAAGAAATACGTGCCTCCAGAAACTAAACATCCTTCGTGCAGTATCCTCAACATCTTGGGGTGCTGACAGACAGTCACTGCTCAATTTATATCGTGCTCTAATCCGGTCACGATTAGACTATGGAGCCATAGTATATGCATCAGCTAAAAACAGCATCTTACGGTCTGTGAACACCATTCAACACAGTGCCCTTCGATCAGCACTAGGCGCCTACAGAACCTCGCCAGTTCAAAGCTTGTATATAGAAGCACACGACCCTCCGCTTTATCTTAGAAGACAACGCCTACTCTGCCAATACGCTGCTAAAATAAGAAGCTTTCCAACTCACCCCTGTTGGGTATATCTCAACCAACCTTTATAGTCAACACTTTATGAATCCAAACCTAATGAACCCAGACCTGCTGGAATTCGTCTTCAAGAAGTAATAAAAAAGTGGAAACTCGATCTCAATAAAATTGCGGAAAATGAAAATATGCCTTTACCCCCATGGAATAGACATCATATAAACATTGATCTTTATTTTGCTCAGTGGTCAAAAAATACCATTCCACCATGTAATATCCGACAGTTGCATGCCAACTATACTTCGCAACACACTGGGAAACTCATAATCTATACGGATGGATCTAAGAGCCAATCACATGTAGGTGCAGCAGCCGTGCTCCCATCGCATGTAATTTCAAAATCCCTTCCAGTTGAGTGCAGCATTCTATCTGCAGAACTATATGCTATACAGCTTGCATTAAGTGAAATATGTCAACAGTCGTCCCTCTCTGTCCTAATATACTCGGATTCACTCAGTGCTATTTCAGCCATACAGGGTAAACGACATTCTCGTCATCCTTTCCTACAAGAAATTGACTTTCTAATCAACATCTGTCAAAAGAAACAATCTGATATAACCCTTTGCTGGATCCCAGGACACTGCGGAATAGCAGGCAATGAAAAAGCAGACATTGCAGCTAAGTCAGCATCAGAACTGCCAAACAGAACAATGCTAGTTCCACACACTGATTTTAGTCCAATAATTATTAGAGAAAGTGAAAATGAATGGTCCCAAATATGGAAAAATGAAATCAACAATAAACTACATGAAATAAAACCTAATCCAGAAATATGGAACTCAAGCATTAGAGAGAGCCGCAGAGAAGAAGTAATACTTGCCAGACTGAGAATTGGCCATACTCATTTTACTCATTTTCATCTATTGGCAAACAAAAATCCCCCACTCTGTTTTCAATGCCAAGTTCAACTTACAGTAAAACACATTCTTTTGGTATGCCCTCGATTCAGAAATTCCAGATTCCTTTGTTTTCAGAGTTTATGCAATAACCAGAATCAAGTTACTCTTCAACAGATCTTAGACAATTCTGCGAATATAGATGAATTATTTAAATTTATTCGGCAAATCAGATTTAATAAACAAATCTGAAAAAAATGTTTGATTTACATTAAAAACTTGGAAAGACACATCTTGGCCATTGATGCCCTTGTGTCTTTAAACCCTTAAACAACAACAACAACATCTTAATTGAAACAAAAAATGACAGGCAATCAGAACACCTACTCCGAACAACATCAATCGGAGGAATCCCTATAACAGTGACACCACACAGAACACTCAATTCATCTAGAGGTGTCATTTCGGAGTGGGACCTCCTCGACGTATACGAGGAGGAAATCTGCTCCGAATTAAAACCACAGGGAGTCATTGCCGTCAAGAGAATCACTGCGCGAAGGGATGGAAAAATTGTTAAAACCAGGAGCGTTATCCTGACTTTTAACACTCCTAAACCTCCTGATGAGATTAAAGCTGGATACATCAACTGTTCAGTGCGTCCATACATTCCGAACCCTTTACGGTGTTTCAAATGCCAGAAGTAGTATAGTGTATAGTGTATAGTGTATAGTGTTTTTAGGGTCTAACGGCACCAGGGGTTTCCCCCATCTCCGCGTAATATACATTGTGGTGTGATACAGAACACTGTAGAGGCCAGAGGTTTAAAAGTGTATGGATATTGTAGTGTGTAATGTTTTGTACCGTTGTTCATCTGGTCTTTTAGCCGTTGGGTCTCAAATGAGACCCACCGTTGCCCACACTATACCTCGTGGAGGCAGACCAGGTACACCAGTATTTTAGAAATTTACTATTTACTCTGGCAGGTCCTGCCACCTAATTTCCTGAGATTTCAGTGGCTAGGACCTAAAAAAAAAAAAAAAAAAAAAAAAAAGTGGAGGGGGGAGGAGAAACGCTAGAAATTGGGTCAGACCGAAAGAGATATAAGTTATACGGGTTATAGTTCATTTTTTATTATTATTATTATTTATTTATTATTTTTTTTTTTAAATTTTTGTGTGGGGCTTGTGTAGTTTTGGCAAGGGTCAAACGCTAGTCGCAAGATAGCTAGAGAGGGAAGGGAGACTGAAGACTGGGGGGTGAAAGACAGAAATATGGAGTCAATAGTGAAGATAACCCCAAAAGTCGGTGGGGCAGGCCCATGCCTCACCAGGTGAAGATAGGGGATGGCAGGGGGGAGGGTACAGAGTAACCATCCCCTGCCAAGGAAAGGGAAAGAAAGTGAACCGAGTGAGGGTACCCGGTTCAGATCGCCTAATGATGTTTCGGCAGCAAACTGCATAATGTCTTTGTCAGGTCTTCGTACGCCATTCCTGGGACATGTTGTTCCGTCCGTGTGAGTGGTCAAATCCAGATAATGACTCCAGTTTAAGCCAGTGGTCAGATCCAGGTTAAGTTAATGATTAGTTTTTCAGATTGTAGCTGTTAGGTTTTTGTTTGGTTGACACATCTAAGGATCTTTATTATGGATGATGAGTGGTTAGTTTGTGGGAAAATTCCTGCTAAGGTTGTGGGTATGTTCTTCTTCTAGTAAAAAGATCCTGCGCAAACTGCGTTAAGGCTTTATAGTTGTCCTCGCTCTCCAGGAGATATTGTTCTTGGTTTATTGGTGAGAAACGTATTCTAGTTATTAAGAGGCAGCGGAGGTCTTCATATAGTTGGCAGTGGTGCATGAGGTGCTCCCACGTCTCTGGCTGTCCACAGTGGCAGAGAGGGGTGTCACTCAATCCGAAACTGGAGAGTTTTGCTCTTATTGCGCCATGTCCCGTGAGCAGGTAAGATGTCAGCAGACCCGGTGAAAACCAGTTTGGGCTTTGGGGAAACACTAGTTGATTATCCGGTATGAATCTTCGGGTGACTTCCCCTTTTGTCGAAGTCGTCCAGCGGGTTTGCCAGGCCTGCTGTAGGTGGGTGAGAAGGCGTTTTTTCTCTAGTTTACGATCGTTCGCCGGATCAGTTGTGTAGTCTAGGCAGGTGATTGATTTGCCTTTGGATAGTTGATAAAGCAACCCACAGCGGACGATCTCCAGGTCCAGGGGGAGAGCACCCAAGAGGACCTGGAGGGCGTGGGTGCTTACAGTACAGCAGGCTCTCGAGATTGTTAGTAGGACTGAACGTTGAATGGTCTCTAGCTTCCTTTTGTTAACTGCTGTTACCGCCTTGTGGAACCAGACTCCTGATGCGTATGTTATTGCTGGTAAGAAGACTGCCTTATAGAAGAGGGCTAGGGTCCTCTTCTTAAGTCCCCAGTCGCGACGAGTGACTCTAGCTATTAGTGCGGAGTATTTTTTGATTTTGCTTCTGAGGTAAGTAAGATGGGGTGTGAATGACAGATTTTTATCCAGCAGAATACCAAGATATTTAAGTTCAGTGGAAAGCTTAATTGTTGTTTCCTGAATCTTTATCTGGGGAGGCCTTCTGATATTGAGAGAACCTTTAAGTAGGATGGAGCAGGTTTTTGTTGGGGATATCTTTAAGTGGTTTTGGGTGGCCCAGTCTTGTAGGATATTTATAGCACGGTTTGCAGAGATCTCTAGTTGAGTTCTTGAGTCTGCCGCCAGCATCAGGATCAGGTCATCCGCATAGGCCTGCGATCGCACATTACCAAGGTCGAGGTTTAGAAAGCTGTCGAGCACCACGTTCCAGAGAAGTGGGCCAAGTACTGAGCCTTGTGGGCATCCTCTATAGACTGGTCGTGTGACTGAACAGTACGGAGCACTGACGGTTACTGTTCTGTTTGCAAGATAGGTTTTTATACAATTGTACAAATTAGCTGGTAGTTTTGCTTTCCGGAGTCTGCCAAGGACGCTTGGCCACCAGAGGGAGTCAAACGCCCCGGCAAAATCCACTGAAATGACAAGGAAGTATTTATGGCTGGTAGTGGTAGCTGCTTTGACGATATTCTCTAAGGCGTCCACCGTGCAGTATCCCCTTCTAAAGCCGTATTGGTTGTCAGAGTGAAGGCCAGCCTTGGAGTAATGAATTTCTATTCTGTTGCTTAGAAGATGTTCTAGGAGTTTGCTTAGTATGGATAGAAGAGCGATGGGCCGGTATGACTCCGGAAGGTCTTGTGGTTTTGTCGGATTCTTGAGAATAAGCCTTAATTTTGCAGATCTCCATACTACTGGGAAATGGCCTGCTTCAAGGCAATGGTTGAAGAGGTTTAGGATCTCATTTGGGATGGTTTCAACAGCCTTCTTTACGATCTCAGGCTCCAGCATATCTTCTCCTGGAGATTTCTTGTTTTTTATTTTTGCTGCAGCGGAGTCCAGTTCTTCCTTGGTGAAGCTGTCTTCCACTTGGGCCGTGGTGTATGTGCTGTTTTCCTCACATAGTAGTATTTGCTCTGGGGTACTTGGTGGCATGTGTTGATGGAACATGGCGTCAAGGATGTTATTTATAGATTCGGACCATGTCTTTGTATACGTGCCTTGTGGCGTCTTGGTGGCTGGGATGACTTCTCCCCTGGGGAGTTTGTTTGTGATTACTCTGTAAACCACTCCCCATGGAGCAGAATTTCCAACTGTGGAGACTAGGTGCTCCCAGGAGCGCTTTTTCCTTTGTTTAATCAGGGCTGTGTATTCGTTTCTTGCCGTTCGGTATTGCTGCTTGAGATACTCTACTTCCGCTTCTGGCCATGTCCGTCTTGCGCGTTGAAAATTTTTCCGTCGGGTGTAAACCTCCCGTCGCAGTTGTTGGAGCTCTGGGCACCACCAAGGTACGGCTCCAAGAGAAGGTTTCTTCCGTTTAATAGAGTTAATTGAGCTGTCAGTGACTAGGCTTACAATTGCCTTTTGGTGCTGGTCTGGGTTCAGTCCAACTGTGCTGAGAGAGTGGGCGGCCATGATCAGTGAATCCTTAAATTCCTGCCAGTTTGCCTTGTCAATTGCAAATCTATGTAGAGTTTGCCTCATAATTGGTTGTCGGCTTACTGATCGGTGTAGTTGGAAAGTTATTACACGGTGGTCCGAAGTGGTCCAGCTTTCTCTAACTGTCCAGGATGAAAGGTGTTGTGCAACGGATCTTGTGGCCAGGGTGATATCAATTGTGGCTTCCCACATTGTACTAGAGAAGGTCGGTAGGTTATTTGGTTGGTTGAGAATTGAGAAAGAACTGTTTGAAAGATATTCTTCCAGTCTTTGTCCGTTGTTTGTGCCTCGTCTATCTTGAGTTTCACTGAACCACGCTGGCGACCTGCAGTTTACGTCGGCGGCAACGATGATTTTTGCATTTGGGAATTCCAGAGAGATGCTTTGTAAGTATCTAATAATCAGGAGAATATCCTCCCCCGGCCGCGAGTAGAGAGAAACTGCGTAAAATTCCCCCAAAGGGGTGATGATATAGGCACAGGCTGCCCAGGGAAGGCAGTAATGTGGTATTTTGGTAACAGTGAGATCAGAGTTTCTGACCAGAATAGCCGCCCATGGGGTCTCCCCGTCCACTTGAACGATCTTATAAGCCAACGGATACCCTCTGACTGCCTTACTATGCGAATATGGCTCTTGAAGAAAGAGGATATCGAGGTTCTCCTCATCTGCCTTTTTCCTCAACTGCGCTGCAACTGCTTTAGCTCGCTGGGCATTAATTTGTGCAAATTTTACAGTGGTAGTATTAAATGGTTTAAGGTAAGTCCCCATAATCGAGCCTTAGTTGGCATGTGCTCTTAGCTTTTGTGTAGACAGGGCATTTATTGTCCCGGGGCCCCGAGTGCCAAGCGATAGTGTCCAAGCGATTTTCCAAAGCGATATATAGTGCTCTTTCCCAGTGATTTAGTTATATTTTTCTTTCCAGTGCTTTTCTTCTACTCATTTCTTTGTAAGTGGTTCTGTACTTAACAGATCCTAAGTAAGAACCCAGAAAGGAAAATTACCTTTCTTTTCGTAGTATATTTATTAATTTTTTGCACTAACAAACTAACCTCTCCAACCGCTTGGCCACTAGGTGGCACCGCTCCTGCCTCCACGTGGCGGGGCTGGAAGTCTGGGAGGAAAAGCGCTCACTCCCAGGGCTAAAAGGAGCAACAATGGACTGTGATACATGTCCACCACTAGAGCCGACAGGCTCTCAACATACTGAAACTCGTAGAATGGAAGACGATTCCAATCTGGCAAAAAGAATGAAAAAAGACTGTAACAAATCAGAACCACCAGCTTTTCTGATTTTACATTCTTTATCGACTCAGCCGCTAAGCAGACTCTCTCCCTTTGTCATCCAGAGATGTCTGGAGAATGCAGCAGGTACACCGAAAATGGTGAAAAGGCTCCAATCAGGAGATCTCTTAATTGAGACCACTCAAGCAAGGCATTCAGAATTTTTATTAAAAATGACATCTATAAGCGGAATCCCAATCAAAGTCTCACCACATAACACCTTGAACTCCTCAAAAGGAGTAATAAGTGAGTGGGATTTGTTGAACGTAACTGAAGAGGAGATAGTCGTGGAACTAGCAGAACAGAAAGTAACTCAAGCAAGAAGAATTATGATAAAGAAGGATGACAATCTTGTTCCCACACGTAATATTATACTGACCTTTAGTACACCAAATTTGCCGACCTCTGTTAAAGCAGGCTACCTAAACTGCCGTATCCGCCCATACATTCCAAACCCTTTAAGATGTTTCAAGTGCCAGAAGTTTGGTCACTCCCAAACAACATGTAGAGGCGAAAATACTTGTCCTAACTGCGGGTCAAAAAACCATTCACAAACAGAGTGCACTGCAAAGGCTCCGGAATGTCCAAATTGCAAGAATGACCATCCAGCATACTCAAAATCATGCGAACTCTGGAAAATTGAAAAAAGAATACAAAAGTACAAGACAGAGAATAAGGTCACATATCAAGAAGCAAGAAAGCAAATAAAGTCAACTATCCCAAAAACCACGTACGCTGCCATTACACTAAAATGCCAAGCTGTTTCAACCCAAACTGATGTATCAATTCCGCCCAATACATCCATTGCAGAGTGGGCACGATCTGTGCTATCAACACCTCAACCTACCAGCAAACCCGTTGTAGTTGATGAAATAAGCAATACCCCTATCACAGTTCCGCCTAAAATAAAATCGTGTGATAAAATGTCAAATAAATCACGAAGGCAACAAGCCAGTGAATCACAAAAGGCAAACTCAAATAGAATGGACTCTGAAAATATAACTACACACGATGAAACAGTACTTGATCTTCATGCAGAAGATGATATGGAGACTGGATTTACATCAGGTCAAACTGATGACGTAGAAGAGGGTACAGATTCCGGACGTCCCAATTTTCCTAGAAAAGATAAAATGAAATACGACCGTCAAAAGCAACCCACTCACAAGAAACAGACAGACTCGCCTTCCCTCCTCAAACCCCGATAATGCAGAACATTGTTCAATGGAATTGTAGAGGTTTACGCAGCAATACCGATGACATCTATGATTTAATATCCCGATATGGTCCTATAGCCGTTTGCATACAAGAGACTAATCTAACTCCACAAGTCTTTCCATCAATCAGAAATTTTACATTTTACAGAAAAGATAGAAACTCCTCATTATCCGCACGCGGAGGCGTCGCGATTCTAGTTGACTGTAAAATACCATCTAGAAAAATTCCGCTTCAAACCCACTTAGAAGCCATTGCCGTACGTGTATCAGTTGGGCAAATTCTAACTCTAGTATCTCTGTACCTTCCACCTAACAAGATGTGCACGTTTAAAGAACTAGAAGACCTTATAAGACAGATACCACCACCTTTTTGTATCTTTGGTGATTTCAACGCGCATCATCCATTGTGGGGATCAGACCACATGGACAGTAGAGGACACTTGATCGAGACTATACTAGACCAACTGAATATAACATTACTAAACACTGGTGAAAATACTTATACTCACCTTCCCTCTAGATCTATGTCAGCAATTGATTTAACTCTCTGTTCCCCCATATTATACCCCAGTATAGAATGGACAGTATTAAACGACCCACACAACAGTGATCACTTTCCAATCATATGCAGAATCCAAACGCTTCAAACATCACATCCTGATAATCGCTCAAAATGGAAATTCTCCAGAGCAGATTGGAAAAAGTTTTCAACCCGTCTTTCTTTTGATAGCCAATTGATCAAACTACAATCCATTGATGATGCCACAGAGCATATTACCAAACAAATACTGACCACTGCCTCCGAAGCAATACCTCAAGCCTCCACTCGTGGTGTTATATCAGAGTGGGACCTTCTTCATGTTTCTGAAGAAGAGATCTGCTCTGAATTGAAAGACCAAGGAGTGACAGCTGTGAAAAGAATATCGATACGAAAGGATGGGAATCTCGTCCCTACCCGAGTTCTTATCCTCACGTTCAATACCCCAAGGCCTCCAAGTTCCATCAAGGCAGGCTATCTAAACTGCCCAGTGAGGATTTACATCCCAAACCCACTGAGGTGTTTTAGATGCCAAAAATACGGCCACTCACAAACATCTTGTCGTGGTAACCCTGCCTGTGCTCGATGTGGTGTTAAAGACCACGAGAGCAAGGAATGTTCAGCTTCAAAACCGATCTGTATTAATTGCCAAGGAGAGCACCCCGCCTATTCTCGAGCATGCCAGCGGTGGAAGGATGAAAAAGAAATCCAAAAACTGAAAACAGAGCTGAATATCTCCTACCCAGAGGCCAGAAAACGTATCGAACCAATAAATAGCGGGAAACCTTCCTATGCTCAGAAGGTTTCTGCCAAGTGCACTATCGGTACTCAAACTGAGATGACTATACCACCGAAAGAGTCATTCACTCCGATTGCACGCTATTTATTAAATTCACAAAAGCCCACCAAAAAAACACAATCAGTTGCCACTCCTATATCCGTACCTCCTAGTGCTCCACCACTACCAAAACCAAGTGGTAAAAAAGAGCAAAAACGTTCTGAAGAGTCACCCGTAATACCAGAAACAATGGATGTAGAGAACAAGGAGGTACAGGATGAATCAGTCTTGGAACTCTTTGCGGAGGAAGAAATGGACACGGGACATCGTCCATTCTTCCCCAAAAAAGACAAAGCCAAGACTGATAAAAGTAAGCCCTCAGCACCTCGGAAGCCGCCTGATGGACCCACCAAGCCAAAATAATGGCTAAATTCCTACAATGGAATTGTCGTGGATTCCGGCGAAATACTGATGACATCAAGGCCCTCCTGCAAAAGCACGAGCCAGTTTGCTTTTGCTTGCAGGAGACTTATCTAAAGGCAAATGATGATCCCACCCTGCATAACATCACAATCTTTCGTAAGGATAGAATTGCGGATGGTCCTGCTCATGGAGGAGTGGCTATCCTTGTGGGTAATCAGACCCCAGTTCAGCCCTTGCTAATTACAACCAGCATAGAGGCTGTTGCAATTCGCCTTACAGTGGGATTTTTAATAACGGTCTGCTCTATTTATTTGCCACCTGGGACTGACATCTCCCAGGCAGACCTTGATGATCTTCTAACGCAGCTGCCTCCCCCTTCCTTACTTCTCGGGGATTTTAACGGACATAACACCTTGTGGGGTAGTGCTAACATCAACGGAAGGGGACGAGTCATAGAGCGTATGCTCAATGACAATGACCTTTCCCTTCTAAATACTGGAACAAACACCTTCTTCCATATGCCTACCCGTACTTTTTCTGCCATTGATCTCTCTATCTGCTCCCCTTCTCTACTCCCTTCACTCACCTGGGAAGTGGAGGAGAATCCATACGGAAGTGATCACTTCCCTGTGATAACCTTGTTACACAGTGGGAGACCGTGTCTTCCTTTTAGGTTACCACGGTGGAAGTTTGATCAGGCTGACTGGACTGCCTTCCAACATCAGGCAAATTTTGAACTCAGTACAGTCAGTCAGGAGCCTATCAATGACGCAGTAACGTACATCACAGAAATCATTGTCCACGCAGCTGCTACTGCTGTCCCAAAAACATCAGCCCGGTTTCCACCATTTCCCAAACCTTGGTGGAATTCACAATGCACAGCAGCCAAAAAGGCTCAAAACAAAGCGTGGGGGATATTTCGCCGATATCCTACCACGAACAACCTTATAGCCTTCAAACGTGCACGAGCCAAAGCACGCTACATCCGTCGTCAGAGTCAAAAGGAATCGTGGATCCGTTTTACATCATCTATTAACCAGTCTACCAACTCTAAGGTAGTCTGGGATAAAATCCGGAAAATGAAGGGAAAATATACATCCCACCCTTCTTCAATCTTAGATTATAATGGATGCGCTATTGCAGATCCAACTGCAATAGCCAATGCTCTTGGGGAAACATTCTCCAACATCTCCGCAACATCCTCATACTCCCCAGAGTTCCTGGTCCTGAAACATAAACTGGAAAGAGAAGCACTTAATTTTAAGTCCAAGGGCCTCTATCCCTACAACGGGGATTTTACTATTCAGGAACTGAAAAGAGCCCTCGCTCTTTCCAAAGCAAGTGCTGCTGGACCAGATGGCATCCATTACGACATGATTAAACATCTTTCACCAAAATCTATGGATTGTCTGCTCTTTCTGTATAACAGAATCTTTACTGAAGGGCAGTTTCCGGATTCCTGGCGAAAGGCAATCGTTCTTGCCTTCCCTAAGCCAGGAAAGGATCCAAAAGTCACCACCAACTATCGTCCTATTGCTCTGACTAGCTGTCTGTGCAAAATCCTGGAGAGAATGGTTAATTCTCGTTTAATATGGTACTTAGAATCAAATGACCTTCTCTCCAACATACAGTGCGGCTTCCGAAGGAACCGGTCCACTCTGGACCATCTTATTAGATTGGAAGCATCCATCCGGGATGCTTTCCTAAAACGTGAACACTTGGTGTCGGTGTTCTTTGACATGGAGAAAGCGTATGACACAACTTGGAGATTTGGCATCTTGAAAGATCTGCATAGCCTTGGCCTTAGGGGGCAACTCCCCATTTTTATTAAAAACTTTTTAGCCAATCGATCCTTCCAAGTTCGTGTGGGATCCTCACTCTCTCGTTCCTTCAGCCAAGAGGAGGGAGTACCACAAGGATCAGTACTAAGTGTCACGCTTTTTGCCATCAAAGTGAATTCCATCACAGAACAACTTCCTCCAACTGTAAACTGTGCCCTCTATGTTGATGACTTTAGCATATTTTGTCAGTCATGCAACATGAGGGTTATTGAAAGACAACTGCAGAAAGCTATTGATCGCCTCAACTCCTGGGCTCTTGCTAATGGCTTCAGGTTCTCGCCGGAGAAGACCGTTTGCGTGCACTTTTGTCGTAAGCGTAATCTTCATCCTGAACCTGAATTAAAGCTCGGACAAAATGTAATTCCAATAGCAGCGGACACAAAATTCTTGGGACTCGTATTCGATAAAAAGCTGACCTTTCTGGATCACATCCGTCAACTCCGCACAAAGTGCACAAGAGGGCTAAATATTCTGCGCTCTCTTTCCTCAACATCTTGGGGTGCGGATCGATGCACCCTACTACGCATCTATCGTGCACTTGTACGATCCAGACTGGATTACGGGTCCCTGGTATACAATTCGGCCAGAGACAGTGTACTTCGTTGGCTCGATCCTGTCCATCATCTGGCTCTCCGTACCGCTATTGGAGCATATCGCACATCTCCTGTCCAGAGCTTATACGTCGAAGCAAACGAACCGCCATTATTGCTTCGACGTAAGCAGTTGTCTCTAAACTACGCTCTAAAACTGAAATCCCTGCCAGACCACCCTACGTGGCTAACCGTTTTTGAGCCACGATGGGAAAATTTGTACAACACCCGTAAGACTGCCAATCGTCCTTTTGGTATTCGTGTCCAAGAGCTACTCAAAGAACTTAATATAAAGGTAGACAGGGTTGCCCAAACACCAAAGCAACCCCTTCCACCCTGGCATGCTCATGTCCCGGCATGTGACTTGTCCCTTCGAAATTGGGGAAAGTCGGACACTCCATCGTCTGTCTACCTGCAGCTTTTTTCAGCACACCGAGCTGAACATTCTGACTTCGCGCCAGTCTACACAGACGGGTCGAAGTCAGAATCATATGTGGGATCTGCTGCTGTCTTTACAGACAGCACTACATCGGAGCAGATTCCCTCTGAATACAGCATATTTACTGCAGAGCTGCACGCTATAGAGTTAGCCTTGGATCACATTAGTGAATGCCAATACCAACGGTTCATTTTGTATACCGACGCTCTCAGCGTGTTACAGGCTTTAATATCTGTGAGATATAATTCTCATCCAGTTCTGTCTAGCATTCAGCAGAAGATTCACGTTCTCCATGAACGTGAATATGATATCCGCTTCTGCTGGATTCCTAGCCACATTGGGATTAGGGGAAATGATTTGGCTGACGCCGCAGCCAAATCAGCAATTCCCAATAATGACCACTGCCTGTTAGTCCCCTATACAGACTACAGGCAAATAATACATCAAAAGATACATTCCCAATGGCAGGATTCGTGGAATAGACAGACTGCGAATAAGTTATATCATATAAAACCTGTAATTGAACCGTGGCAGTCTAGTCTGCGCAGGAATCGTAAGGAGGAAGTTGTTCTTGCCCGGACCCGCATAGGACACAGTCATTTAACTCATTCGTTTTTGCTGAGGGCTGATGACCCTCCTATGTGTGTGTCCTGTGGCACAATCCTAACGATTAGACACCTTTTAATTGACTGTCCAGATTTTAGCAGCACCCGTTTTACCGCTTTTAGTCATCTGACTGAGCCTTATACACTCAGTCAGATTTTATCCGACAATGACAATGTGTCTGCTGTTTTTAGCTATTTTAAATCAATAAAAGTTTTTAATTGTATTTAAAATTTGTTATTGTTATCTCTTTATTGATTTAATTTTTATATATTTGTTATTATTTATCTGGACATGGTGACCTAACTAATTAGGTCACCGAGAATTTAAACTTTTAAATATTGCATAGTCTTGGCGCATTATGGCCACAGCTGCCAATGCGCCAATAAAAAACCAAAAACAAACAAACAAACGTATACCCGTTCAATGCCGTATTTATAGAAACAGCTGATGCAATATCTTGCAATTACTGTCTGATGCAATAGAAGCATTATTTGACGTAATATCTTTGCTTTGCGATAAACAAAATGACTGTAATCAAACAATATCTTATACATTTCACTATAAATGTTACTTTTTTTTTAAGGTGGTGCAGTGTTTTTGTCTGCCACTGTAGATGGACTGGTGTGACATAAGCACTGGGAAAGAAAAATTGAGAGTAGCCATGTGTTATAGATCTAATGAGTACAACAAACAGTTCTATGGAGAAATAGAATGGGCCAGTAAATCAGATT